>NW_011406219.1:0-703 GCF_000754665.1 Bison bison bison | reverse complement strand
CTAGTGAATCTTTTCTTTTTTTGTCTCTCAGATCACTCAGTTATCAATCACTGCCATCTCCTCTTCCAGCTCAGCCTCCCACCAGTGAACCTGGTAAACAATCAATATTTAAAGAGAGGTTAAAAAAACAAAGATTCACTAGCACTAGTTAACCCTTAAGAGTAATATCTGGCTTTCTTTCCAGTAACTTTTGAAACGGAGGGTTTTTTCACACTGGGGAGTCTATGTTAGATGCCAATTTTTCCTGGGTTACTCCTGCTTACAGGCATTTACAGTTCCATTCTATTGGCACAACCTTCTCAATATCAGAAACTCAATTGTTTTTTAAGGTGCATCCTGCGTTGTTGTTGGGTTTGTTTTTTTCTCTCTAGGAGACACAAAAATACATAAACGCGTCTTATAAACAATTACAGGGAAATACTTAGCAAGCCACCCGTCCAGAAAGCAACTCACAGAGCTGGGACGCCTCACGGGCTCCGGGGATAGGCCGCCGACGTGGTGTCTTCTGCAGGTCTGTGCGTCCGTCTGTCTCCGTCTGTCACTCCGGCATCTTAAGACTTCCTTTCCCTTTTGCTCCCGGCGGGCGGCAGCCTCTCGCTGGCTCGCAACTTTGTAGAGTTTCAAGCCGCCGTTTCGGCGGCAGCAGCAGCAACCCCGGCCGCAGGAAACGTCTCGACCGGCTCCGGTTGGTTCTCCCGGGCTT
>NW_011406218.1:0-794 GCF_000754665.1 Bison bison bison | reverse complement strand
ATCACACTGTTATTATGCCACTTCATTTGGTATAGTTTTTCTGCCAAGGAAAGTTAAGGGGCTCCTTAGAATGCAGGGGTTACAGGTTTTATCAAACCCTCAAGTTCAAGGGAAGTTCAGTAAATATTTTTCTTTTGATAACTTTAACTTCAATGATGTGAAAGTTCTCAACAATCTTAACATCTGAGTATACCCAGTTTTTCTATGTTAGGAAACATAGGTTGGTTCAGCTTCATGGTGTGTTGTGGAATTTTCCCCCACAAGTCATTGAAATGATGCTTCAGCCTCCCTTCTAATGCTAGGTTTTCCTAGTCTATTGAGGTCCTGTGAGAACTTACTTTTATAGAGTGGGAAGTATCCTCCTATGTGGAAATATTCTACAGGTTTCTTTCCATTTCATGAAAATGAAAAAAATCATGTTTTTCTTTAAGACTTTGAACTAGGTGAGATCAGACTCTGTAGACCACTGATAGATCTCAGAAGCCAACTGACTTCAGAAAGTTCCAAAGCCATGGGAAAATTTTAAACATACAAGGACCACTGGGATCTTGCTGAGAAAATGTTCATACGGAAACATCTACTGTCTTGCAAGCAAATATTTACGAGTGCAAATAACATTCTTCCTCAACTGCTCTGTCAGTAAAGATTCAACTTATCAGTTTTCACTGTTGTTTCAGTTTACTGCTGCAATCCAAATTAAACTGGCCCCCTGTGGCCTTCAGGCTCATCTCATCACACACAAAATACACATACTCTCACACACACACACACACACACACACACACACACAACAA
>NW_011406217.1:0-674 GCF_000754665.1 Bison bison bison | reverse complement strand
TTTTCATAGACTTACCACTAATGAAGGATGCTCACTCTATGTAGGGCAAAGAACATTAATAAATCCATAGCTACACTGAGGAGTCCCAAAACTTTAAATATCTGGTCTTTCATAGTTAAAATCAAAGGACCAGAGTCACGTCCTCTAAACTTTCATTCCAGGCATAAATTCATTACAAGTTTTCACTCATTGAACATTTTGCCTATAAGAAGGAAAGTAAGAAGGAAAGTAAGAAGGAAGAGTGGCAAGCTGATGCATCATCAGATATTACATAATGAAGAAGATATAGCAATAGCAATTCCCTGATGATAGCAATTCCCTGATGACAGCAATTAGAACAAAGATAATGAGAGAGATTTAATCAGGGACCATGCTGACTACTGGAGTGGTCCAGAGTCTTGGAAGTGTTGTCTGCATCACATACCATCAGCTTCACATCAGAGTCAGTTTCAGTTCTAGGTCTCCAGGTATTTCAGAGGCCCACTCAGGTATGGAAGCCTTTTTTTTAAAGGGGAAATATGATTCTACGAGGCAATACTTTTATATTTGGTAGCATACCAACTTTGTTTGAAAGTACCTGATAGGCTCTCTTCCATCTGGGCTGTAGCCTTATAGCCTTTGAAAGCTATCTTTTCCAATAAACATAGTCTCCTGGGTGTAAATTGTGGTACTTT
>NW_011406216.1:0-669 GCF_000754665.1 Bison bison bison | reverse complement strand
TGAGCTAAAACACACACACACACACACACACACACACACACACACATACAGGAATGGGAGAATATCCTAGCTCTTCTAAGTTCAGGCTTATTGTTGTTGTTTAGTTGCTAAGTCATGCCTGATTCTTTGCAATCAGGCTATTCCCATGTAAATAATCTATGGGTGTTTATTATTATTATTATTATTAATAAAGTACTTTCTTCAATGGTTTAGCCTTGAGGTCCATTTTCTAATTAGCCACGGTGTAACTAATGTCTATAAAACTGACATTGGTCAGTTACAAGTGTTGCAAAGATAAATTTAGTTAGAAAAACACTGCATAAACATTAGGAGATCTGCATTCTACTTTAAGCTCTGACAATAATGTGCTTTGTCACCTGAGTGAGTTCCTTCCTATTTCTGAGCCTTAGCTGCCTTAAGTATAAAAAGAAAATAATAATCTGTGCAGTACTTTTTCTATAGTTCTACTAAAGTACCTTCTAAATCAGTGCTTCCCAATTCTGGTTTCCCATCAGAGTGTCTAAGGAGTTTTATTTTAAAAAACAAAATGAATAACAACGAAAGTAAAACCCAGATGCCTAGGTTCTTTGTCCAGAGATTCTGATTTCAGCATGTTTGAAGTGGGGGCTGGGACTCATGTGCACCAGAGCACTATCATTTAAAAAGCAC
>NW_011406215.1:0-739 GCF_000754665.1 Bison bison bison | reverse complement strand
TATTCCTTGAATACTATCTCTGAAATCACCAATTTATTATCATGTCCTCTATATCCTTACTTATTGTTATATGAATGGTGAAATCATGTCAGACATATAATATCAGTTCTATAGAGCCAATGCCTGATGTTAGTACAGCTTGCCCTACATGGCATCTATTAGTCCTTTCAAAATTATAATGGAAAAACTTACTGTTTATTCTTTTCAGTATTATGCAGTGAATGTTTTGACAATGGTGAAAATAAAATGAAAAACACAAAGATGCATATCAGTGTGTAGAAGCTAAATACAATTGCTTCTAATCTTTATCTTTTGCTATCTTATAAATTTATAGCAAATACTGAAAAGTGAGTACTTAGAAAAGAAACGGAAATCATCTGTGGATTTGATATATAGTCAAATGCAAAATCCTATCCTTTAGAATCATAGTAGTTAACAACTTCACAACCTTTGTGGTAAAAGTATTCAGTCTCACTAAATCTCACCAGCTTTTACTGAAGAAGCCCAGTGGCTTTGCCTATTTGAAAATGCTATATTAAAAGAATGCTCTGGTAGTTGGCAAGGGAAAGAGCAACCAGAATGACTTAATATACTGCTGCCTACAATTAAGCCCATTTTCCTTTTTTCAAAGGTGAAAGGTGAAACTTTTAACTTAAAAAGTAATTTGGGAGAATGGCATTGAAACATGTAAAATATCATGTAGGAAATGAGTTGCCAGTCCAGGTTCGATGCACGATGC
>NW_011406214.1:0-953 GCF_000754665.1 Bison bison bison | reverse complement strand
CAGAAGTTTAGACAAATAAATGTGGTAATAGAATGGCTTGTGAAAAATTAAGCACATGGAACAGTGAAATGCATCACCCCCAAACGATTTAGATAATAAGGAAAACAAAAAAGAAATATGAGAGCTCGTCTGGTGATCACGTTTTCAAAGTACTATATTTATAGTACTTTTGTCAACTGAATCATACGCTTGCTCTTTCATTATTGACTGAGAAATTCATGCTCTCCATTTCTTTCTGATTGTGTTATTATGTTTCTTAACATTTTAATTTATTTATTTTTAATTGAAAGATAATTGCTTCACAATATTGTGCTGGTTTCTGCCATACATCAATAGGAATCACCCATAGGTCTGTGTGTGTGTGTATACATATATACATATGTATATATGTATACACTTCCATGCCATCCCACCCTTCTAGGTTGTCACAGAGCCCCGGTTTGAGTTCCCTGAATCTTACAGCAAATTCCCACTGGGTATCTATTTTACATGAAGTAGTGTAAATGTTCCCATGCTACTCTCTCCATTCATCCCACCCTCTCCTTTTCCCCCTACAACTCCATGTCTACAAATCTGTTCTCTATGTCTCTATGTTCTCATTGCCACCCCACATACAGGCTCATCAATACCATCTTTCTAGATTCCTTATACATGCTTTAGTATGTATTTGTTTTTCTCTTTCGGATTAACTTCACTCTGTATAATTGGCTCTATGTTCATCTACCTCATTAAAACCTACTCAAATGCTTTCCTTTCTTTGGCCAAGTAATATTCCATTGTATATATATACCACAGCTTTGTATCTGCTTATCTGCTAATGGACATCTAAGTTGCTTCCACATCCTAGTTATTGTAAATAGTGCCACAATGAACACTGGGATACATGTGTCTTTTCAGTTTTGGTTTTCTCAGGGTATATGCCCAGTAATGGGATTGTTGGGTCATATGATACT
>NW_011406213.1:0-705 GCF_000754665.1 Bison bison bison | reverse complement strand
TCTTCACATTACAAGCAAGTCAACAAAGCTCAGGTAGGAGAGAGAGGCTGGGAAGAGAGAAAAGGCAGGTGGGACACTTGGAAACTTTCCAGTTTCTGAAGTCTTCAATATAACTTCTAAATTATATTTTAAAGGCAGGAAGCTTTTGAATTCAGACCCAATAAACTGAGAATTTGTCATACTGAGATACTGAATCATAGACTTTCATAACTGAAAAAGATCTGAGAAACCATCTAGTCTATACCCTTCATGGGGTTCCTGATTGAGTATAAAATTAGATAAATCTTAGGTAGCTCAAAACTTTTATTCAAATAATGTTATGATTTATAAGTCAATCACAATGTGCCATTTACAATGACTTACTCAATTTAAATGAATTAAATGAATGAAACCATGCCAATCAACTTATAAGTGCATTTGTGTATAAGAAAAGTGTATATCTTTATAAATATTTTATATTTTGTGATAGTTACTAATTCAGATAGGAGGTCACTTACAGGGTTCCTCTTAGTGGAGGAATGAGATATGAATGAAATTTTATTATCGAAAGAATTCTCAGGGCCTGAAGCACAGATTCCAGAGTTGAAAAGCACATTCCCAGAAGAGAGATAAAGGTCTCCCTCTCTCTCTCCTTTCCTCCCTCTTTTCATTCGTTTTTTCCTCTCCAAGGCACCATTTTCTGAAAGGATTCAGCTGCCAGGGAAA
>NW_011406212.1:0-884 GCF_000754665.1 Bison bison bison | reverse complement strand
AGAGAGAGAGAGAGACACCTGTAAAGATAGGAAATAGCATCCAAGGAATATAAGGAGGTGCTGTCATAGATAAAAGTCAGGTCTAACCTCTAAGAGTATGACCTCAGAAGGGAAAGGCAATGTAGGGGAAGGTAAAGATTCTTGGAGACGTAGGAAAGGAACTGAGGAGTCAGGTGTTGAAAAATCAACTCCATGCGTATTTAATTATCATTCATTATCATTTAATTATTGTTCATTATCATGAATGAAGTTATAAAGTCAGAGGCAATACTGAAGAGAATGGCAATGAACTAGGAGTGAAAAGCATCCTGTTAAGAGGGGGAACCACCCAGAGGACAGGCGATGTCAGCAACGATCAAGGAGTAGCTAACAGGTGGAGCTTAACTTAGGGTTTTAGAGTAGAAGGAAAGAAACTGATTAGGAAGGGTCAAGGATAATCAAGACCTCTTATTCCACTTCCTGGTCAGTGGGGAGAGGGCTGCGAGGGGCCTAAAAGAACTCCCATACGAGAGGGAGGAACAAAACCAAATTTCCATTCAAATGAAATCATGAAGGGAGAATTTAGACATAAAGTGAGGAACACAGAATATTTTGCTCATAATTGAACAGAATCACATTGGAAGGATGCTAGGAGTTTGGAAGAAAGATATGGGATATGAGTGAGTCCTATGGGGATTAGAGGGTGTAGAAAGGGGAGACTTGGACACAGGGGGCTCACTCAGGTGATATAAACAGAAAAAAACTATGGTGAATTCACAACAGACAGTGGTGGAGAAGCTATGAAGGGAAATGCCAGTTTATGAGGCTTCTTTTTCTGAAAGTGAAGACAGAAGTAGAAAGCTGTAAGATGAGGGCTCTTAGATTCAAGAAGAATCAAATTTACT
>NW_011406211.1:0-954 GCF_000754665.1 Bison bison bison | reverse complement strand
GGAGAATCCCCATGGACAGAGGAGCCTGGCAGGCTACAGTCCATCGCATCACAAAGAGTCGGACACAACTGAGCAACTGACATGCACACATGCTTCTTTTGTCTGGGTGTCTTCTGGGCTGTCTGCTTTCTTCCCTGCTTCCTGGTGCATACTCCACTGAGCAAGGCTTACTCGCTCTGTGTTGGTCTAACTCTGATAGCACTCACTACCAGCAGGGTGAATTTCCTGTCCTGGATCAGCTTTGAAGGCTTTTCCTGTGCATGTCTGTCTTTGTCTTTTCAGCTCATTTTGTAAAGGTCTCAAGGGCAAGTTGTCAATATGTGTGGTGTTCAGTCGTGTCCAACTCTTTGTGAGCACATGAACTGTAGCCCGACAGGCTCCTCTGTCCATGGAATTTTCCAGGCAAGAATACTGGAACGAGTTGCCATTTCCTACTCCAAGTACCAGCCTGCTAATTACCTGGCAGAAGTAGCTGAATCAAACAACAGTTGTGATTATAGAAAGAATATGTGTTATACAAGATGTGGTCAGGAGGATAGAAAGTCACTGTAGATATTTCAAATGGGAAGGATTTAACATAGGAGATTAGTTCCTTTTAAAACTTGTGGGAAAGCTGGGGAAGACAAGAGTCCGGGTCAATTAAAACAGCTGACTGTGTGGAAATCAAGAAATGTAGGTATTCCCGGAATTTACACAGGGATCTCAAAGACCCACCAGTCCAGGGAAAGTGATTCTTGGTAAGAGACCGAGAAAGTTCTATGAATTCCACTTTTGCTTCTGCCCTTTTCACCTACCTGTCACTGGAGGATGAAAATAATGGCTTTCTTTCTCTTCTATCTTCCTAATTTTGTGTAGGTGATTTTCACTGATGGAATCTAAGTCAGAACCCAAGAATCTGAGAAACGTACCTTTCAGGCTTCCCTGTGAGGCTGAGAGGTGTGTGTGTGTGTGTGT
>NW_011406210.1:0-699 GCF_000754665.1 Bison bison bison | reverse complement strand
CATTCACAGATGATGAAACTAGGGTGGAGAGGGGTTAAGAAACTCTCCCAAGGCTGCACGGCTGGCAGGTGGCAAACAGGGGCCGCACCCCAGGCTTGTCCAGTGCAGCATCCCTCGTCCGGCAGGCTTGGTCTGTAGGGATGAGGAAGGCCTGGTCCCTGCCTCCAGGTGCTCACTGCCTAATTCTGCCCAAGTCTGGAACTTTCCCAAGTTCCTTGGGTTTCCTGGGGGTTTCGGGAGAAAGCTGTGGGCCTGGGGTCAAGACTGCCTTGGTGTAGATCCCTACTGTGACACCGCCTAGCTCTGTCACCCACTTAGGTGTGGGGCACAGTAAGTGTGCTCAGCAAGTCCAGCTCTTGGAAAAGTGCACTGGTATTGTTCCCAGAGGACTCACTGAATGTCCAAGGGCCACCGTGCTTTCCGCCTGAGTGGCGGGCAGAGCTGTGGCCGTTTTAGCTCAAGGAAATACGGGTCTCCCCCAGCATGTGGGGTTGATTGCTATGTGCCAGATAAAGGTGTCCTAAGTCTGGGCTGCTCCATACCCCAGCCTTGGTGGAGAAAGGTGGCTGGACAGGGAGGGTATGTGCGCGGGCGGGGGGTATGTTTGTGAGACACTCAGTTGTGTCCGAATCCTTGTGACCCTATGGACTGTAGCCCGCCAGGCTCCTCTGTCCATGGGATTCTCCAGGCAAGAATACT
>NW_011406209.1:0-905 GCF_000754665.1 Bison bison bison | reverse complement strand
CTATCATAAAGTTTATTAATGGATTCTCTTAGTAAATTAAACTTTTGGGGGACCTGAAATAAACAGATGGTTCAGAGCAAATTGTCACTCTCAGTAACTTTCAGATTTTGTGAATTTTACTAGTATGTTTTCGAAGAACTTTGTATTGAAATGGAGTCTTAACATATATTTTTTTGGTTTCAGACATTAAAAAATACCACTTGTGCTTGGATACTTTTTGAGTATTCATCATGCTATGAATTCAAAGTTAATTAATTGATTATATATGCTCCTTGTGACTAGGTATAATGCAAAGATCTATTGCTGGAACTGAAATCTCTTAGTGATATCTAGGAGTAGATGCTGCATTATAAATTATTGCCCCCAAATGCTAGATTCATACTTCAATTAATGTCTAAGTCAGTGTTTGCAGGTCTACCCCATCTTCCTGCAAGAGCATTTGATGGCGGGGCTAAATCTCTTGTTCTGGCTGTTTTATCTCATTAGTCTCTTGATGGTTCCCTTTTCCTTTTCTTGTCATGCCATTGGTTTATTAAAATAATGGGGTCACTTGTCCTTTGTTGTTGTTGTTGTTTAATTCCTAAGTCGTGTCCGACTCTGTGCAACCCCACGGAAGTAGCCCACCAGACTCCTCTGTCCATGGGATTTCCCAGGCAAGAATACCAGAGTGGATTGCCATTTCCTTCTCCAGGGGAACTTTCTTTAGAATGCCCTAAGTTCTGGATTTGGTTGACTGCTTCCTTCTAGTGTCAATTAACCTGTTCCTCTATCCCCTGAATCCATTTCCTAAAAACTATTAACATTAGATCTAAATGTTGAAAAAATTCAAGTTTAGTATTTTAGGCATTCTTTAATAGGTATGTGTGTGTTTAGTCCCTCAGTCGTGTCCGACTCTTGGGACCCCA
>NW_011406208.1:0-710 GCF_000754665.1 Bison bison bison | reverse complement strand
AGGGATGGTATGGGGAGGGAGGAGGGAGGAGGGTTCAGAATGGGGAACACGTGTATACCTGTGGCGGATTCATTTTGATATATGGCAAAACCAATACAATATTGTAAAGTTAAATAAAATAAAATTTAAAAAAATAAATAAAGGAGGTAACTAAAAAAAAAATAAAATGTTAATAGCAAAAAATATATATATATAGCATGAATAAGTGAAATAGTTATATTCTTACGTCTACTTCCTTAGAACTTTACTTTCAAAGTATTTTTACCTTTAAAATGAAATACTACATGTGGTAGGGAATCGTTTTTACATTTGTCTGTGCTAGGAAGAATAAACCTGTACAATCGAATTACAATACCAACTTTACTTCGAAATCATTAGATGAAATGCTGTAGTAAGATTTAATTATGAGTGTCCGATATCAGAAATCTGTATACTTACGGAATGTCCAGCAGAGTAATAGAAAAGAGTATCCACAAAAATGTTTGGTTTTATAGAAGCTGAGAGTGTTTCTAAAAAGAAGAGTTATGCAACCACTAAATACTACTGAAATGATTCCAACAGATTCTACAACATGAATGCCAATGGTAACTTGAGGAGATGTCTTACAGAGAGAAGTAGATGAGGTGAAAGCCACACGGCAGGGCTTATTTTACAACTCCCCACTAAAACGTAAGCTCCATAAGAAGAAGTTTGTTTTTTTTTTTTTTTTT
>NW_011406207.1:0-707 GCF_000754665.1 Bison bison bison | reverse complement strand
GGACTGTAGCCTTTCAGGCTCCTCTGTCCATGTGATTTTCCAGGCAAGAGTGCTGGAGTGGATTGCCATTTCCTTCTCCAGGGGATCTTCCCGACCCAGGAATTGAACCCCAGTCTCCCGCATTGGGCAGGCATACGCTTTACTGTCTGAGCCACCAGGGAAGCCCCTTAAAAAGACTAAAAATATTTTAAAATCAGAATCCTCATAAGTGATCAGTACTCTGAAAGAAACAGAACAGTAGACAGCACTGGGGTGTGTGTGTGTGTGTGTTGTAGGGTAGACACTGTATTTTTAAAGGTTATCATTAGTTGTTTCATGAGGAGATGGTATTCAAGTCACAGCCTGTATTAATCTGCTGAAGATGCCATAACAAAGTACCACAGTGAATGTCTTAAAGGACACATTTCTTTCTCACAGTCCTCAAGTCTATAATTCTAAGATCAAGGTTCTTGCCTATTCGATTTCTGGGGAGGGCTTTATTCCTGGCTTGCAGATAGTCACCTTCTTGCTGTATTCTTACATGGCCTTTGCTGCTTGCTCACCAGAAGAGGTGGTGTGGGGAGGGGGGCAAACTGAACCTCTCGGGTGTCTCTTCTTAGAAGAGTACTAATCCTACTGGATCAGAGCTCCACTCTTGGGACCTAATTTAATTTTGATTACTTCTGTGAAGGATCTATCTCTGAATACAGTCGCATTGGTGGTTAGAG
>NW_011406206.1:0-700 GCF_000754665.1 Bison bison bison | reverse complement strand
TGACTTAGAAAACCCAGCTTCTAGTGGAAAGGAGGGCATTCCCATATAGACATTTCTATTCAAAATGAAATGTGTCAACAAAACATAGTCTGAAGACTGATTTGACTTGCGCTTGAATCACTAATCAGTGTAGGTTCTCGCTAGCTAGGATTCACATACTTGTAGTGGTGTTAAGGTACCTTCAAGAGTGCTTGTCAGCTGTGTTCATCTCGGAAACGACACCCATGACCACATTAAATGGTTTTCTTTCTAGAGAACACAGATATTAGAGTCACTGCATCCTAGCCACATCCACAAGACATGTTTTCAGGAAAGTAAGATGACAGCAGGCAGATTGGGAGAAGAGACTCATATCTGAGACCAGATCCAATTTCTTAGACCATCACATTAAGGAAAAGACATCTATACCTCCTGCCTTATATTTTATGATGGTATCAACGTGTGCTCCTTAAGCAACTGTTCCATGTATCAGTTCAGTTCAGTCGCTCAGTCGTGTCCAACTCTTTGAGACCCCATGAATAGCAGCACCCCAGGCCTCCCTGTCCATCACCAATTCCTGGAGTTCACTCAGACTTATGTCCATCGAGTCGGTGATGCCATCCAGCCATCTCATCCTCTGTCGCCCCCTTCGCCTCCTGCCCCTAATCCCTCCCAGCATCAGGGTCTTTTCCAATGAGTCAACTCTTCGCATGAGGTGGCC
>NW_011406205.1:0-900 GCF_000754665.1 Bison bison bison | reverse complement strand
CCTGAAATTCATAATGTCCAGCATCCAATAAAAAAATTACTAGATGTGTGAAGAAGCAGGAGAAGGTAATACATAATCTAGAAGACAAATGAATCAATAGAAGAAGAGTAAGAAATGATGAAATTCACAGATAACTACTTTTAAGCACCTACTTTAAACATGCTCAAGGGTTTAAAGGAAAACATAAATATAATGAGGCAAGAGATGGCAGCTATAAAAATGATACAACTGGAACTAATACACTGAGAAGTGCAATATCTAAAATAAAATGCACCACATCTCCCTCTCAAAACTGGTATTCTTTCATACTATATTGGTAACTGTACTCTCTCTTCACTGAGTTTTTCCTCCAATACCATCTATCCCTAATATACTACTACTGACTTCCAAGTATGACACATATTCTCAGAGAAAAAATACTCCCAAACATGGAGTTACCAGCAGTAAATGATCACTTAGCTTGGAAAACTATGGGATCCCTCTTTTCATTTGCTTCCAGTGATGAGCATCCTCAAACTTCCACCTTAAAGATATAGTATTAGTCAAGATAATGCAAGCGAAAGAGGCTACAGTTCTGCGAAGTACTACATGGTTAGCTATTCCTCAGCAATAGTCCTCAACTTAGTGTTGTTTGGATTGGTCCTTTGTAATCAGTAGAATGTGACAGAAATAATGCTGCATGATTTTTGAGGCTAGGTCATAAGAGGCATTAAGGCCTGTGTGCTTTTGGAATGCTTGTTTAGGGGAAGCCAGTCACCATGAAAGAAGTCTGACTACTTGGGTTTGATCCTTGGGTTGGGAAGATCCCCTAGAGGAGGGCATGGCAACCCACTCCAGCATCCTTGCCTGGAGAATTCCCATGGACAAAGGATCTCGGCAGGCTGCAGTCCATGGGGATGC
>NW_011406204.1:0-775 GCF_000754665.1 Bison bison bison | reverse complement strand
TGCCACTTGCGCCACCTGAGAAACCTCAGCTGCTGACTATCTCTGCTCAGAAGAGCCTTTGTTGGGACTTCCAATTCGATTTCATTATCTGCCTATGAGAATGTGACTTCATTCCTTCAGTATCAGTTTAATAAAATTATTCTGTCACTTTGTGCCAGACACACTGTCCTAGGCCCTGGGGAAACAGGATGTAATAAGCAGCCCTTGCCCCGGGGTATACGTACAGCCTAGTGTATGAAATTGACCGGGTTCAAGAGTAGGAAGGGACCCGACAAATGAATGGATAAAGAAGATGTGATATATATACAATGAAATAATGATGTATTTCCAAAGAAATAATACTCAGCCATAAAGAAATAATGAAATAATTCAATTTGTGGAAACATGGATGGACCTAAAGATTATCATACTAAGTGAAATAAGTCAGACAGAAAAAGGCAAATATATGATATCAATTATATGTGAAATCTAAAAAAATGATATAAACGAACTTATTAACAAAACAGAAATAGATCCACAGACATAGAAAACAAACTTATGGTTGCCAAAGGGGAAAGGTGGGGAAGGCTAAATCTGGGGTTTGGAATTAATATATACACCCTGCTGCTGCTGCTGCTGCTAAATGGCTTCAGTCGTGTCCAACTCTGTGCGACCCCATAGACGGCAGCCCACCAGGCTCCCCTGTCCCTGGGATTCTCCAGGCAAGAACACTGGAGTGGGTTGCCATTTCCTTCTCCAATGCTATGAAAGAGAAAAGTGAAAGTGAAGTCACTCA
>NW_011406203.1:0-719 GCF_000754665.1 Bison bison bison | reverse complement strand
CAGCCACTGAAGCATCCACCAAGCTGTGAGCAGGCACAGGTAACTGCCCACACCTTCCTGGAGCCTATGCAGCCTGGCACTGCCAAGGGACCCACAACTCAGGGCCGATTTCCTTGGGAAATCACACAACCTACCTCAGGCTGTAGCAACTTTCTGCAGGCCTCTGCCACCGTAGTTACAACCTGCACATCCCAATTTTGTCTGCTGTATCCCATTCTCTCCCCGGGCCAACTGAGCAAGTGAGTCCTAGTCAGCTGCTGCATTCAACTCCTCTTGTCTGGGTGGAAAACAGATGCCAGAGAGCAAACAGAAGAGGGGCCAAAACCAAAACTGAGAACCAAGGGCTTCGTTACCAAAGAAGAAGAAGGGAATTTGCTTACATAGCTGCAGGAGCAACAGATTAAATCCCCCAAATTGGCTGGAGGCTATGGACTTGGGGGCAATTGTGGTCTTTGGAAGCAAATACAAGCTGGAGTAAAGTCAGATCTGAATCTAAGCTGACCCACAGTGCCCACAGCATGTCCAGAGACTTTTCTAGAAATACTGGAGGATTTTCTGAGTAGACAGATTGGCTGAAGCTCACTGTGTAGTGAGGACACTGACAGCTGAGGCCACAGGAAAGTATTATTCTATTACCACTCTCTCTCTCTATATATATATATATATATTTGCCTTTTTCTCTTTTGTTTTCTTCTGTTGTCACCCTTTTTTATTATTCA
>NW_011406202.1:0-718 GCF_000754665.1 Bison bison bison | reverse complement strand
CTGCAGCCTACCAGGCTCCTCTGTCCATGGGATTTTCCAGGCAAGAGTACTGGAGTGGGGTGCCATTCCTTCTCCGTGATGAAAACTATATTTCATAAATCAAAAAGCTTAAGAGCTCATTTAAAAAAAAGAAATTAAGACACATAATAGTCAAATTACTAAAAACTAGCATTGAAGAGAAACTTAAAAGCAGTTAGAGAAAAGTCCACCTTACACACAGAAGAATGGACAAGTACATGACAATAGATTTCAGTTCAGAAACTTTGCCAGCCAGAAGACAATGAAATAACATCCTAAAAGTGCTAAAAAAGAAAAGTCAACTTCTGTATCGAATGAAAATATCTTGCAGAAACAAAAGTGAAATAAAAACTTTAGCAGACAAACAAAATTCCAGGAAATTTGTTGCCAGCTAATATATACTATAAGAAGTATTTTCTTTAGAAAATCATTCAGGCTAAAACAAAATGATACCAGATGGAAATTTGGAATACAGTGTGCCAAAGGTGCTAAATATGTGGATAAATAGACAATATTTTCTTTAAAAATTTCTTTAAAAAGTTAACCTCACTGTTTAAGGAACAAATAATTACAATGCATTTTTGAGATGTATCAAACAATTAGAAGTAAAATGTATGACAGTCGCTTGAAGAACAGGGTGGGGAAAATGGCAATTCATACTCGTAAGGGTTTTACATTATACATGAAGTGGTATAATATT
>NW_011406201.1:0-726 GCF_000754665.1 Bison bison bison | reverse complement strand
GGATTCTTTACACCCAAGGAAGCCAATCTGATTATAAACCAAAACATTTTTTAAATGTCCTGCTATGTTTGACAAATCATCCTTCCGTGTTTTCCACTAAAACTGTCAGAGCAAACATATCCTACTGGGACCCTGTTGTGAACGGCAATTTATAAACATTTTAATGGTAGTACTTCATCTAGAAAAATATCGTTATTTCTCCTTTTGTGGACATTATTTCCTCGTATTTCCTATTGTTTGATGCTTTAGTAATATCCTTTCACCTCTATTCAAAAATTGCTTTAGTTTTTCTTATTTTTGATGGGAGAGTTGTATTATTCTCAGACAAATAATTAGAACCTTTTGTATATTTTGTTTCTCTCTGCAGGGGACTGCAAGTTGGCAAGCTAGTAAGTAAATGCTTGAGGTTTTGCGGATGACGGTATCTCTGCTGCAGCTTCTCAGCTCTGCTGTCGTGGCCTGACAGCTGCCCCAGGCAGCATGTAACCATACTGTGAGCCATGTCTGTGAGCCAATCAGGCTTTACTTATGGACTCTGAAATTTAAATTTCATGTAATTGTCATGTTGTCATAAACTATTATTCTTTTCACTTGTTTCTCCATTAAAATGATTTTTAAAAATTAGGCCATGGGCTGTTTGAACACAGTCAGTGAAACTTGGGCCGTGAGTCACACAGTCCAGATCAATTTGCCTGAAGGTTAGTGGTTCCTTAAGTTTAATGGAAT
>NW_011406200.1:0-682 GCF_000754665.1 Bison bison bison | reverse complement strand
GGAGATAATTTCAAGAGAAGCTTTTAAGAATGAGGGCCTGATCAAAAAAAGCAAAATGTAGAGAGAAACCAACATGTGTGCAAAAAGAGGAATGGTTATTAGATTTGGTGATTTGCACAGAGGAGGGGATCTTACTGTCTACTGAGCTGTCCACAGTTAGGTGGTATTAGGTGACACAGTGCAGCTCTATTTAACATTTAAAGATCATGTTCTATTCCTTAGTTCACACTCATCTAAAGGAATAAAACTGAAAATCTGCTGGAGCCAGAATGATTTAATTTGGTGTATGTCCAAGTATATTTTCTTGTTAAGATATAATTTCCCACACACATTAATTTTTTTCCTACGGGAATGATTTGCTTTACTCAAACAAAGCATCAGGTAAGATGCTGTATTGGTTTCGATGATAGCAGCCATTTCTTATTACAACTGATACTCAGGCCAACCTCCAAAATATCTCCAATTAAAAAAGTGCCACAGGGTCTGGAAAACTTTCCTTATGGGTCCTCCTTATGATTAATTCGTCCATGAGAAATCGTTTTAAAATAGAAAAAAACTCTGAATATCAAGTTAATTCTTCTCAATGTCTTTTTTTTTTCTAATTTTATTTTATTTTTAAAATTTACATAATTGTATTAGTTTTGCCAAATATCAAAATGAATCCGCCACAGGTATACATGTG
>NW_011406199.1:0-1140 GCF_000754665.1 Bison bison bison | reverse complement strand
ATATTTGTGGACAAATTATCCAACCTTCTGAGTACTCCTCTCAGCAAACATTAGTTACTCAGTCCAGTGGCAGCAGCCATCATTATTACTGGGATGACCTTTGAGACACTATATTAAAAAAAAAGTAGATTTATTCCGTGTGGTTCTGGTAGCTAGAAGTAGGAGCAGAGTATTTCAGAGACAGCTTTCAGCTTAAAACAAAGAAGAGTTCACCAACCAGTAAATTTAGTAAAATATGGAATGTGTTCAACAGGTAGATTTGTAAAAGTGGAATAGTTTACCTTGTGAATTAGTGAATGTATAACCCTGTTTCTTCTCTGTATCCTTCATAGGCTCTTTTTCTTCTGTTTCAAGTACAAGTTTTCTTTGGAGTTCTTTCCTCAGCTTACTGTTCTCATTCTCCATGCTCTCTTCCTGAGTGATTTCTGAGGCTTTTAATTGTGGGAGATTCTTACTGGTGAAGAATAATTGGTCCTAAAAAAGATCACTTAAAGTGAATCTACCTGAGAGATGAAATAGAACATCATAGTAAATAATTTTAAAAAGTTTGATTTGTCTTTGGATTGAATAATGAAACTAAACAGTATGGAAATCGTTTATTTATCTTATAGTTAACAAAATTTAGGCTAGAAGTGACAACCTTATATAAATTCTTTAAAAAGCAGGATTCAAATATTTAGCTGTTTATTGTGATATAATTTTCCCACCATTTTTTCCTTAACATGACGTTCTCCACATCATGATTGTAAAGATAACCTTTGCAAAAACATTTAAAGATTTCATATTCTGAAAAGTATCTCTTAACTATTTGAGATTCAAATTATCGACTTTTACAGTGCCTATTTTGTTACTAATTGGTGTTTACCAGGAAGATTCTTATTTTTCAATGGTTTAGACATGAATCAGGCAATTCTATTTTTATCACCGTCATAAAATTCTGTCCTCTTGTAAGAAGATTTTTACATTGTACAATCTCTTTCCCTAGATTACGGAAATTGTTTCCTAAATGGTCTTTGCTTTTAATGCATCCTTTCATTAGCCATTTCTGCTACCTCTAACACTGGTCCATTTAGTTTGAACCCTCATTATCTCTTGCTTAGACCATTGTAATTTCCATCTAGTCTTCCTATCTCCAGGTTT
>NW_011406198.1:0-886 GCF_000754665.1 Bison bison bison | reverse complement strand
TTTTTCTTTTTCTTTTTGCATTCTTTCTGTTCCTCATACACCTGAGGGAGGCTGGACGTGGAAGTCATGCCCACATAAGTGTTCCTTGAGTCACTAGCTCCTGAGACTAGAGAATAAGGACATCACCTGCCATGGCTCTCCTTGAACTGTGTCAATGTGGGACTAAGTTGTAAACCATTGCAGACATTTATAAACGTGCCCAGTCAACAAATTATCTCCTCTCACCTTTCCCTTAGGCCAGGTCTTTCTGATAGAGTTTTAAAGACCTCCAGAATGAAAGGATAAACTTTAAACAAAACTTTTCTTAACTCCTTGAGAGAGAAGCAAGTTATCTTATTATTATTACTTGAATGGCGATACTATTGGCAATATTATACACATTCTCTTTTCAAACTTTGAAAATATTCACCCATCTATTCATTCCATAAATGAAAAAATGTCTCTCCTTTACTCTAGACAATAGAGACACAATAATGAATAATGCAGAAATCAGTCTATGCCCTTAACCCTGTACAAATGGTGGGGAAGACTGGTCAGTAATTAAACAAGCAATTATAAAGAAAGCAGTAAGACATAGAAGACACTGAAGCCGCCACAGAAGCATATAGTAGGAAACCTTAATATGAAGGGTATCAGGAAAGACTTCCCAGGCAAACTCCAAGATGAGTAGTGAGTCAGTTGCATTTAAAGTAGGGTGAAGGAGAGAAAGAATGAAAGCAGGGGAAACAATGAAGGGGCTTAGCGCAGTAAATGCTCAGTAAATCACTGTTGACTAAAAGAGAGAAAAAATCAAGGCACATTGGAGGAAATAAAATAAGTTTACTAGTTTAAAGAGGATATGCAGGGAAATCAGGTAAGATGAAGTAGAATTGATAAGTAGAGTCCA
>NW_011406197.1:0-671 GCF_000754665.1 Bison bison bison | reverse complement strand
TGTGCTTAAAGCCACTTTCTCTAGCTTTGCTTAGAATTCACACACACACACACACACACACACACACACACGCACACACACACAGAATCTAACTACCATCTTTGACTTAGCAAGCCTTTATAGATTTTATTCAGATACAAAAGACGCAACCACAGAGGTGAAATTCCTGTTGAATTGTTAAGTCAGTCAATATTGGTTACCTTGTATTTTTTGCATTTTATAACTACATTCTGTGTGCTGGAAACTAGTCTAGATTTCAAAAACGAAACAAAATTTTTGCTTCCAAAAAACTTGTATGCATAGATGAGGAGATAAATAATGGGGACATGAAAGAAATAAAATATTGAAAAGTGTACCCAATGGTAAGGTTAAGCGCTACAAATAAAATAATATGAAAGAGAGAAACTGGGTGGAAAATGAGGGGCCTGCAGAAGGCCCTACTTAGCCACTTTGGTCTGGGAAATTTTGGTCTGGGGAGGTAAAATTTAATTTGATACCTGAATATGGGAAAGTAACTGTTGTGTGTTGGGGAGTAAATATTCCAAGCTACTATAGCTGAAGAGTAACAGACATGGGAGAAAGTACAGTGGAATGCGCTTGAGAGGTAGTTCAGTTCAGTTCAGTTCAGTTCAGTCGCTCAGTCCTGTCTGACTCTTTGTGACCCCAGTCTC
>NW_011406196.1:0-820 GCF_000754665.1 Bison bison bison | reverse complement strand
GAAAAGAATTTGAAAAAGAATAGATACTTTATATGTATAACTGAATCACTGTGCTGCACACCTGAAACTAACACAACATTGATCAACTACACTCCAATATAAAATAAAAATATTTTTTAAAAAGAAAAAAGTAACTGAAGTACTCTAATCCAGTTAATTAGAAGGCTTGGATTGTGCGTTCTTTAATAGAGAGGTATAGAGAAGAAAAAGTGAAACTCTCCCTGTACCAAAACCCCTGCTCTCTTTAAAACCAAAAGTAATCCATATAAAAGAACAGCAAATCCAATAGTAGAGAATAGTACAGAATGGAAAGGACTTCTCCAGACCCACAGCAGACCCTCTCCCCCAGGAAGCACCTAGCAAAGCTCTGTAAAATTCCTTCCAGAACATAGCATGATATGATGATAAAATGACAATAGATAATATTTATTGAGTGGCTACTACATGTCTGGCACTATTCTAAGACCTTGATAGATACTAAATTCTTTAATCTACAACATAAATAGTTTTATTTTCATCCACAATTTACAGAAGGAAAAACTGAGGCAATGAAAAGTAAACTCACTTGCTCAAAGTGACATGCATGCCCAGGTAGAGGGAAAGGCAAGATTTGAACTCAAGAATTCTGAATCGAGAATCAGCCTTTTAACAGCTAGTATACTCTGTTTCCAAACCACATGTGTTAATTTGTATATTTTAGTACACAAATGCTAATTTGTGTATGTGCATGTGTATATGAAAATCAGATCAGATCAGTTCAGTTGCTCAGTCATGTCCGACTCTTTGCGACCCCATGAATTGCAGCACGCCAGGCCTCCCT
>NW_011406195.1:0-713 GCF_000754665.1 Bison bison bison | reverse complement strand
ATGAGGCAGTTCATTCCATTTTCAGACAACTTGCTCAAAAAATTCTGTATACTGAGGTATACCACCCTCTCCTTCAGTGACACTTTCCCACTATACTTCCTTCCTGGAATTTCTGTTTTAAACCCCATTTGTTTCAGGGTCTCTCATCTACTTCCTAGAGCAGCCAAGCAGCAGCCAAGCTGAAGTTTCTTCTTGGCTAGGGTAGTTGAAATTCTGAGCTCTCCCTTTAACACAGGGAGTCTTGGGACCCTGGAGGACCAGGATCTCTGAAAGTAGAAGCTTTAGAAGAACTGGAATATGAGCCTATTCCTACCTGACCAATAGAAATCCAAATCTGATGCTGCCTTCCTCCTCTCTTTCACAGAACCCCTGGATCTAAGGCCCAGATCTCTTACTGCTATCTACTTTCCAGTGGAGGGGCCCTGTCTAAAAACTGCCAGTTGACTCATGTGTCCCCTTCTTGTCATATTTTTGCTCAAGACATACAAAAAACCCATCTATAACTTTGTGAGGTAGGTAGCTGTTTCCCATTTTATTTCTGTGCATTTGCTTACAAAGGAAATTTATTTCTTTCTTCCTTTAATAAATGAGGGATCTTAGACTGGAAGGCATAAGATAATTGCCAGTGTCACTGATGAGCAAATTGTAAGACTCAGATTTGGACATGTTAGCAAGACCCAAGAGTACCTGTTCCCTATGGTTTGCACACTGCC
>NW_011406194.1:0-672 GCF_000754665.1 Bison bison bison | reverse complement strand
ATCCCCTGGAGAAGGAAATGGCAACCCACTCCAGTATTCTTGCCTGGAAAATCCTATGGATGGAGGAGCCTGGTTGGCTGCTGTTCATGGGGTCGCAAAGAGTCGGACACGACTGAGTGACTTCACTACTATCTAAACATTTATATGCATTTGGAAACATTTATACTTGCAAAACACTAAAAATTATAGAGGGAAACGTGTCTAATTTTTGTCATAATATACCATTCTCTTGGAGGTTAAAGTTAGCAACATAATGTTTAAGAATATGCAAATCTTTTTCAATTATAGTATTTTAACTCTTTTTCTAGTCTATGAAGTTCATTAAAAATAATAATGACTAAAATTATGGTATTTATAAATATAATAATAAAACAATAATATCTTGTAGGTAGCAGAATCTAGGAAAATGCACCTCCCAAAACTGATGTATTTAATATTGCTAATAGTGGCTCTAGTTACTATTACTCACTAAAAGATGATGGTGTTAAAGTCCTGCACCCAATAAGTCAGCAAATTTGGAAAATCCAGCCAAAGGACTGGAAAAGGTCAGTTTTCATCCCAGTTCCAAAGAAGGTCAGTGGTAAAGGATATTCAGTTACTAGATAATTGCACTTACTTTCCATGCTAATAAGGTTACATGTAATATCCTTCAAGCTAGGCTTCAGCACGATT
>NW_011406193.1:0-718 GCF_000754665.1 Bison bison bison | reverse complement strand
ACCTTCCTCAGGCACAGGAAGGGAGATCCATGTTTACCTCCTGGGGAGTGTGAACGTCTCTGCACCACAAAATAATGATTGTGGTCTGAAGTCATTTCAGTAGGTGAATTTCAGGACTTAAAAGATCTATGGACACTGCCTCTTGAAGAGAAAGCAGCATTTATTTCATTGTGGGGTGATTTTTTAGATTTAATTTTTATTTTCTATTAGGGGGTAGGTGATTTACAATGTGTTAGTTTCAGGTGTACAGCAAAGTGATTCAGTTATATTTATTCTTTTTCAGATTCTTTTCCAATATAGGTTCTTACAAAACACTGAGTACTGATCCCTGTGCTATACAGTAGGTCCTTATTGATTTCCTATTTTATATGTATTAATGTGTATATGTTAATCCCAAACTCCTAATTTATCCCTGCCACCCCCCACTTCCTCTTTGGTAACCATAATTTTCTAAGTCTGTGAGTCTGTTTATAAAACAGTGTTATTTTAAGAAATTGGGAGCTGTAATTTCATTCTTCCCCATATTCTCAGCTATGTGTTATTTCATAGCTGTATTAAGTTTTCCTTCCTATGGAATTGACCTGATTCATCCTCATGGCAAGTGAGCCAAGATCCACAGGGTGAGACCAATAGAGCAGTGACTTGCTTGGTTCTGGATGGATATTTGCTAATAGGCATGGTGAAGGAGGACAACTTAGGGGAATTCCACTTTTTTTTT
>NW_011406192.1:0-701 GCF_000754665.1 Bison bison bison | reverse complement strand
ATATATGTTTGTTTATATTTTTTAGTAAAAAAAAAAAGTGCTGCTTTTCAAGCTGCTTTTAAAATTACAAACAAAAATATATGCAGCTTTTACAAGCTACTCTTAAAATTACAGAGAAGGATTATATATGGGCACAGTGTTAAATGAAAACTCTAGGATAAAAAAATATGTGTAGTAGATATGTACTCACACATGTATGGTACACACATACACACACACAAATACACCAAAATGTTAACAATAGGAGATTGTTATTGTATTTATATTATTTTACAGGTGTTCTACAATAAATGTGGTGCTTTTATAATCAGAAAAATACTTTAAAAATAAAGGATCATGAATGTGTGAAAGAGCGAATAAAAGATACAGTTTATTTAATTTGTAATTGATGTATTTATAGGAGCAATAACCATGGCTCTGCTGGAAAACCTGGTGGCAGGAAATATATACATTGTCAAGATATCTGCATCCAATGAGGTAGGAGAAGGACCTTTTTCAAATTCTGTGGAGCTGGCAGTTCTTCCAAAGGAAACACCTGAATCAAATCAGAGGCCCAAGCGTTTAGATTCTGCTGATGCCAAAGGTCTGTATGCTGCCGTAATCACTGATTTTCCTAAAGAAAAGGAAAAACATAAATACAGTATACTAACGCATATATATGGAATTTAGAAAGATGGTAACAATAACCCGGTGTACGAGAC
>NW_011406191.1:0-707 GCF_000754665.1 Bison bison bison | reverse complement strand
ACTTTACCAGTAGGCCACCAGACAAACTTCCCTAATTTGGTTAAAAAAAAAAAAAAACAGCAAAACAACAAAATATACATAAAACATCATTCCCAATAGTAAGATGTTAACCTCAACTCTCCTTCAGTTCAGAAAATTAAAAAAAAGGATGATACAAAGATATCAACCCAGATAGGCAGGATAATGTATATAGAAATTGCAATTAATTAGAGAGAAATTTTCAGAAATGATTTTAAATTTAGCAAGTTTGCCATATACAGGCCATCAAAATGATAAAATCAATTATATTTTGATATTACATGCAAAAAATAGAAAAGGCATTTAAAAATTTCATAACTACAATAACCACCTTGGCAAAATTGTCCCTAAAATATTCAAGCCAATGCCTGGAATAAATTATTAAAAAACATTACAGAAAGCCCTTTAAAACAGGCAGACTATATCATATTAATATCATGATATTCAGTCTTTCTAAATTGATCTAAAATGTCACCATTCTATGGTGAAAAATTGAAAGCATTTCCCCTAAAGTCAGGAACAAGACAAGAGTGCCCAATCTCACCATTACTATTTAACATAGTTTTGGAAGTTTTGGCCACAGCAATTAGAGCAGAAACAGAAATAAAAGGAATCCAAACTGGAGAAGAAGAAGTAAAACACTCACTGTTTGCAGATGACATGATCCTCTACATAGAAAACCTTAAAGA
>NW_011406190.1:0-892 GCF_000754665.1 Bison bison bison | reverse complement strand
TGGTTTTGGATCATGCTTTTAGGATATCCTCTAAGTGCATTAAAACTATTTCTACATATCATAATGTTTATTCAAACTATATCAGTATTTTATGAGAGAAACCTTGCATGCTTTCATGTCAATAAGCAATTGTTTGTTGACTTTAAATGTGGACTGGGCATAATGCAGTTTGGGGTAATATCAATGCTTTCATACACTCTAATTTTTGAGATCGCTCTTTACTGAAGGGGGAAAAAAGCTACTCAGCATAGAGAAGATGCATATTTTACTTGCTTTTCAATTAAACAGATGGGATTGGATTTGAAGGTCTGACTTACTGAAATAATCAAAGTTATTAGTTCATAACTAGAGGCAGAGTTGTGAATTTAGAACACAATCAGGGGCATCAGTCAAGCATAACAGGAACAGTTCTGTTCACATATGTTCTGTTTTAAAATGGAACATCCATAACAGTTCAGTGGAGCTCAAAATTACAGCTGAGAAGTGATCAGTTAACTACCCTGAAAAACTGCATATGGGAAATAGACTGAAAAATTAGTTTCTTAACTCTGACATGTTGCTGCAACATTATATTCGTGGAAAGATCTAAAGAACATTTTTCTCAAAATGAAAGATATATATATATATATAGATAGATATATAGATATATACTTTAAAGCAAATTTTTTTTAAAAATTGAAATAAGCATATATTTTAAAAATCACATTTTCAAAAACAAATACTAAAACCAATGCTAGGAAAATAAACTAAGAATTATGTTGGGACACTATTTAGTGTCCAACACATTATAATAGGTACTGAGGGCAAGAAAGAATGTAGAAGGTTGTTCCATTTTTTCTTTTTAAACCAGGAAAATTTTTCATGTGTATTTGCATTTTGGATGTTCTCATTT
>NW_011406189.1:0-948 GCF_000754665.1 Bison bison bison | reverse complement strand
GATGCATCCTATTAAAAGAACATGGAGAAAGCTTTATAGAAGAGGCTAAGATGATAATAGATGCCTACTGGAGTCTATGAAGGCATTTTCTCTTATGGGTGTAAAATTTGAGCAGGTTGTAAAATTATAGAAAGATTATGAGCTTTGCAAGGAAGTGAAGGCAGATCCCCCTTGGGAATGTTTCCATTTAATAAGATTTTCTTGGAGTATTGCTTTCTGGCCTTCATTTTATCATGTATAATATGTGATAGTGGGGCAACATGACTTATAAGATTTTTTTGAGTTCTAGAATTTTCTGACGCTATATCTATTTACATAAAAATAAAAGAAGTGGCTTCTGAGTTAATGCTGAAGCATCTGAGACTTTTGAGGCTATATCACTGATTCTGTCATCCTGTGCATGGATTAAACCTTATCTGTTTTCTCCAACAATAACCAGCTATGAGTAGATTTTTTTCCCCTTTAAAGAGATTGAAAGTCATAAATGAGAGGACTGACAAATCTGTGGTAGTTGATAACTCAGGATTCTATTCTATCCCAGTTAGGACTCTCTTTGCTTTTTATCCCCAAATGTTTTCTAGTTGCTGTGGGAAAATTTCAAAGATTTCCCATTGCCATGTTTGAAAAGTCAAGGTATTTATAGCCCTCAGAGGGATGTATCACGTGCTGGGTAGTGATAACCACTAGTCTCCCAGAAAAAGCCAATGAGGTTGGGAAAATAGCAAAGGAAACAGAAAAAGACCTATATGTAAAAATAAAATAAAATAAAAAATTCTAAATCCTATGTTATTCTCTGCTTATCAGAAGAAAGTCAAGATTAACTTATATTTACTTAGAATGGGAAACTGGAAAATTAAAGCTAATTATTTTTCTTCCAACCAGCTTCAGTGAATTTAATCTGAAATAAAAATCGTCTAATATACTGCTTAGCAAAATGCTTTTAGCTCA
>NW_011406188.1:0-710 GCF_000754665.1 Bison bison bison | reverse complement strand
ATTCCACTCATATGAAGTACCTAGAAAAGTCAAACTCACAAAAATATAGGGTAGAACAGGGGTTACCAGGGTTAAGAGGAGAGGATATTGGGGAGCTATTGCTTAATGGTTATGGGGTTTCAGTTTGAGACAATGAACATTTTCTAGAGATATATAGTGGTGATGGATTTACCACACTGTACATGTACTTGATACAACTGAACTGTGTGTTAAAAACTGTTATAATAGTTAAGTTTTATGTTATGTACATTTTCCCAAAATTAAATATAGATGCATATAATAGATATGAACTGGCAATGAAGAGTAAGTAAACTTGAAAATAAACTGATAGATGTTATGCAATCCAAAGAACAGAGAAAAATAAAGAATGAAAAAAAAAACAGTCTCAGAAAAATGTTGGACACCATTAAACCACCAAACTATAATAATGAAAGTACCAAATGAAAGGAGAGAAAAGAGAAAGAAAAATATTTGAAGAAATAATTATTGAAATTTGTCAAATTTTATAATAAAGCATTAACCTATCCATCCAACAATTTCAATCAACTAGATCCACCCATGTTGCTGCAGATGGCATTATTTCATTCCTTTTACTGGTTGAGTAATATTCTATTGTATATATGTGCCACACCTTCTTTATCCATTCCTCTGTTGATAGACATTTAGGTTGCTTCCATGTCCTGGCTATTGTAGTGCTGCAGTGAACATTG
>NW_011406187.1:0-807 GCF_000754665.1 Bison bison bison | reverse complement strand
TCCCCTCTGATCCCTTTAGCACTCTGGATTCTAAGATGAACCTCAAGTAAGCATTACTCTTGCCTTGAATGAAAAGAAAGGGAGAGAGTAGGCCAGAGTAGTCAGGAAAGAAAGGAAATGTAAACTTTTGCATTCAATCTGTGGTAACCTCACATATTATGAGATTTCTGGAAAACTCCATTGTACACTTGTAAGAGAATAAGAGTGAAAATTCTGTTTTAATATTATTATGAAAGCAGTTTTGACTTTGTGTACCCTTTAAAGGGACTACACCTTGAGAACCAATTGCCCTTGTTAAGTATTTTATATGTGATCAACAATTCTTAAAAATACATTTTATATAAACATAAAAACCTTAATCAAAAAAGATTAAGACTTAAATGCATTTTGATATTCCATGAATATTTACTTCATAATGTAGAGGAGTCCTCATCTACTAACACCTCTCCAAAAAATTCACAATAGTTGTTGACACACAGAGCCAAGTCTGCTGAATATAGAAATAAAGCATTACAGAAATTTCTTTAAACCTAGCGTGTAAAAATAATGTGTGTGTGTGTGTGTGTGTGTGTGTGTGTATGTCTAGAGGTAGAATTCATTTAATAGGCAGTCTTCAATGTGAATGATTAGACAACAATTTAATTTTCATTTTATAGGACCAATACATTTTCTAACTTATTTCTATACATACATAATCAAAAAACGACCTCATTCCTATAACAAATGAAGTCCAGGAGAGAGAATGGCAGAGAGGTGTTCATGAAAAACAAAATTAAATGGGCTCTCCTTAAGGATAACTTAATTCCA
>NW_011406186.1:0-685 GCF_000754665.1 Bison bison bison | reverse complement strand
TGTGGCTTCTGAATTGGCAGGCAGATTCTTTATGACTGGGCCACCTGGGAAGCCCAAGAACTTGGAATGAAAAGTGCAAAATGAAACATTCTGTCCTCATCACAAATCTCAGCAATTCAGTACCACTATACTAAATAAATACTATCAGTGATGAAGTATGTCCCTAATAAGTGAAAGCATTTCTCTTATTTCTTTTTCTAAAAATAGGCAGTCAAAACATAGTTGTAATTTCTCTATTCTACATTGATGATACATTTCAGGACAGTACATTTGCTTGGAATAAAACATTTTAAAATAAAATATATGTAATATATTATCTGAGAGCTTTAAAATGTTTTCCATATAGCTTTCTTTATAAGGTATATTGTATATTCCTTGAAGAGATTCCATTTTACTAAGGAAAATGTTTCAGTATAAAAGATACAAATACACAACTGAATATTTTCTTTGTTGTATAACAAATTGACTTTACAAAGCTATAAACTATTCTGAATTTAAGGGCTTTTGGAAATAATGACCTTCATTACAGTTTGTAAGGCATTCTGGGCAATATCATAAAAAAATGTGTCAGCAGTCGTTTCTTCCTTAAAATGGTCACCTTCACTGTGTAATAAATTGCCTATTTCATAAAAGAATCTCTGTGGGACACTTCAAATTTGTAAGCATATATCTTCACTTTCAGATT
>NW_011406185.1:0-884 GCF_000754665.1 Bison bison bison | reverse complement strand
CCATTCTGACCAGTGTGAGGTGATATTTCATTGTAGTTTGATTTGCATTTCTCTAATAATGAGCAATGTTAAGCATCTTTTTGTGTGTTTATTAGCCATCTGTATATCTTCTTTAGAGAAATATGTTCTATTTTTTTGCCCATTTTTTGACTGGGTTGTTTGTTTTTTTGGTATTTGTTTTCTGGTCATATATGGTATTGACTTGGATAATCACATTTAAATAAAAGAAAAAAAAAACACTATTTGAAGTAACATTAAAGTTACACAACTTTGTGGAGCAGATCTATGTTTTCTCCCCGATATCTCAACCATTATTTACCACTCCCTAGTTTAATCCTCAACTTTCCTTCTGTATTTCCAATAGGGCTTATTAAAAATGTGATTTCTACTTCTAGTGCTATTTTATCACTCACAGGCTAACATACATATTCTGATTTTGACAGTCTCACTACAGCTATATCCCTTACCACCTCCATTCACAAGGACCAATTATTTGACTTTTTGTTTAAGTATAAGAAATTAGTAATGCATTAATTAAATATCTGAGAAGGAAAAAATGCAGCCCAGTGTTTTTAGTGCCTGGACATTCATAGTATCACTTTGGTCTTTAATATACTTAATAAGCATATAATGCATAAGGCATTTTTCTGCTTTCAGATACTACAAATCTACTCTTGGAAAGAGGATATGGGAAGAGGAGTGATTGCTCATATTAAATATCAACATACTATTACCAGAAGAATGCAAATAGGCATTGAATAAGCAAATGGTAACCAGAAATTATCTCTTTTTCTAACCAAATTGAGACATAAAAATATTACAAATTATACCTTTTTTGAAATAAAACCAAATGCTGCATGATCTATTATGAAATCATTAAAAGA
>NW_011406184.1:0-793 GCF_000754665.1 Bison bison bison | reverse complement strand
AGTTGATAATACTGTTCCAGTTTGCACTGGAACTACCAAAGTTTCTAAGAATTAGCAGAAAAGAAAGGTATCTTTCCTTGTGAACAATGACATAGGCTCTTGGGTTCTGGTTTTTAAGTAGTTTTTTCTCCTATTTGATTCTTTGTCTGACAACGTGGATGTCCTTCCTGCAAGGGTGAGTGAGAGGCAAGTTGGATTGGTGCACCATTTTCTTGTTTTCTGGGGCTAACAGATCATTGCCACTTGGACCATCTTTCTCAGTAGGAAAAGAGGAGGACCACCATGTTACTCCTAGAGTAAGCATGGGAAAAATAGAAAGACAAGGAGCAAACTAATTATAAAAAATCAATCCATCATAGCTACTGAAAAATGACACTTTAGGACAAATGGAATAGGAAAAAAGGAACTTCTTACTCTCAGAACCAGGAATATGTAGGCAAATGCTAGAGTACTAAGGAACGGATTTACTCATTCAAAATCATGTAGGATATCTGTCCGTCTGTGACAATAAGCAATGAAGATCAGTGGGTAGTCATAATAAGCAATCATGGAGTTATGGTTTGGTTAACAATGTTGGGTAGAAAAATCTCTGTTGCTTACTTGCCAACCTCCAGGTTTTTGTCAGCACATGCAATCACGTTCTTTTGATTCATTCATTTATTCAGTTCTAGTCCCTAATTTATTTGGTTATACTATGAAAATACTTAACCAAGTAGAACATTTAATCACAATTGAGTAACCCATCCCTAGCTTATTCACAGACTTAAATTTCTACAGGATTTAATTAGTAAGT
>NW_011406183.1:0-860 GCF_000754665.1 Bison bison bison | reverse complement strand
TAGTTAATTATAAAAAATCTGTCAGAATTTATTAAGCATCCACTAAGTATAAACAAAGTATAGGATTTCTATTATAATACAATATACCTGTTCCTGAAAAATGATGCATTCAGCAAAAATGATCATTAAAAACAACGCTGCTTACAGTACAAGTAAGCTTAGGAGTAAATCTTTCAAAACGCCTACATCTTTGCAACCAAAGCACTAACAAAATCACTGGTACGCTTATTTTTGACAAAGGAGGCAAGAACACACAATGGGGCAAAGACGGTTTCCTCAATAAGTGCTGCTGGGGAAACTGGATAGTTACATGAAAAAGAATGTAACTCAAAATGGATAAACTCAAAATGGATTAAAGATCTAAATATAAGACCATAAACTGTAGAATCTTAGAGGAAAACATAGGCAGAACACTATGACATAAATCACAGCAAGATCCTCTATGACCCACCTCCTACAGTAAAGGAAATAAAAAAATAAATTAACAATGGGACCTAAGTAAATTTAAAAGCTTTTGCACAGTAAAGGAAACTGTAAACAGATGAAAAGACAACCCTCAGAATGGGAAAAAATGATAGCAAATGAAAGAACTGACAAGGGTTAATTTCAAAAATATACAAGCAGCTTGTACAAATCAATACCAGAAAAACAAATAACCCAATCAAAAAGTGGGCAAAAGCCCAAAGCAGACATTTCTCCAAAGAAAAGATATAGATGGCTAATAATTACATGAAAAGATGTTCAACATCATTCATTATTTAGTTCAGTTCAGTCGCTCAGTCGTGTCCAACTCTCTGCAACCCCATGCATCGCAGCACGCCAGGCCTCCCTGACCCTCACCAACTCCCGGAGTTCACCCA
>NW_011406182.1:0-718 GCF_000754665.1 Bison bison bison | reverse complement strand
TCTAGGGATCTTCCCAATCCAGGGATCAAACCTGGGTCTGCTGCACTGGGAGCAGATTCTTTACCATCTGAGCTACCAGGGAAGTCCACAGTAGGTACTCAGGATACACTTGCTAGCTGTAGGATGCTGTATGTCTCTACCAAAGAACACGGCTTGCATGTGAGCTCCAGAAAACCAATTTTCCAGATAGGGATCAGATCCGTCTCTTTACAGAGCTGAAGGAATGGCTAGAAGTTTGACCACCTGCCTGCCCCTGGTGGTGGGTAAAGCTTTCATTAGGAGTCCCTCACCATCCAGTCAGACCACACCTCTTGCCCTTAGAACCGAACATGTAAAATTGAGATCCTGTGCTACATTTTTACTATTGATTCACAAGTATTCTTTTTACTCAGTAATTATTATGCAGCTTTTCATGAAATGCCTCTGTTTAATATATGTTAGTCATGATTAAGCTGATAAATTATTTGTAGTAATAAAACAGTCTTTAAGATTGCCATACTATCATCTCAAGAGATGCAAACATTTCTTCCCCTTTCTACTCATGTTAAATAAGTTCACATTTAAAATAAATAATTGCTGCCTACCCTACAGTAACACATGTTGCTTTCATCAGGGGTTGAAGCAAAATTCTGGCAGCACTGATGTGGAGGTAGCTACCCACTCGCCTGCTGAGAGTACTTACTGGCTGCTTCTTGAGAAGTGGCACCTAACTCAGTAG
>NW_011406181.1:0-729 GCF_000754665.1 Bison bison bison | reverse complement strand
TTTTTTTTTTAAGATGAAGGGATTCTCTTCTATTTCTAGTTTGCTGACATTTAAAAAAAAATACATGATGGCTATTGAATACTTTTTCTGCTTCTACCGAGATGATTACATGATTTTCTCCTTTTTTCCCCCTATTCCCATGGCTGAATGTATGCTTCTGAAAAATAAGTTACCCATAACCTTACCACATCTACTGTAATATTATCTTCATATTCCCTTTCATCCGTGAGACAATTCTATTCAGAGAGACAGCTCTTTTTAAACCTGCTGTACATTTAAGCCTACCATACATCTTCCATTTTATTTTTCATTAGCAAAGCAGATAACATGGTTCTCAGCCCAGAGACCACTTTGACAGATTGGAAACATTCTTTCAGGCTCCCACCACTACCTATCTCTGTTTTATACAGGGAAGAATGAGTGAAAAACTGAAAATTTTCCTTAAAGCATTATTTTGATCTGTTTTAATTTTTATTTCCTTGTTTTTATTATTTGGATTTTAAGGGAGGAGAATAGGGTCAGGGAGGGGCTGAGTGGGTGGTAACTGGGAGCTGGGCAAGAAAACTCCTTAGGATTTCCTTAAGCACCACCGTCTGCTCCTCCCCTTCCCACGCTCCCTCTTTATAGTTCCAACTTTGCCACAAATCAATTGTGTGAATTCCCTTGGGCAAGTCACTTAATCACTGAGCTTTTGTTTCCTCATCTGGGATCGAAGAGAAAGGCCGTGCA
>NW_011406180.1:0-1058 GCF_000754665.1 Bison bison bison | reverse complement strand
ATTTTTGAAAAGGATAATTCATCACTGAACTACATGTTCTTTAATCTTTTTACTTTTATAGGATTCTCCCTATAAACACAGTCCAAAGTTGAAAGATAAAACTACCTTTCATCAGGTAATTTCCAAAATTTTACTTCTGAAAATGTCATGTGCGAATACTGTACATAGACAGCAAATATTTTTAAAAGACAACAAACACAATATTCAAACAATATTGAGAGCTATAAAACCATACATATCTGTGGATTAATAGAATTTAGGAAAAGAGGATTTAGAAAAAAACTTGAAAGAAGCATATTAGCAATGATCTTTATCCTCTTTTTACCAAGATTCAGGCACCCTCACTTAATAAAGATGAAATTATTATTAATTATTTATGAATAATTATGAATAATTAATGAAACTGAAAGAGTGTCTCTAGAGATACTTGTAGGCACCTGGAATAGAGAGGCCACATCCTAATCCCCAGTATCTGTAAATATATTATTTATATGGCAAAAGAAGCTTTTCAGATGAGGGTAAGGTTACAGGTCTTGAAAAAGGGAGCTTTATCTGAATCACGTGAGTTCTCAAAACTGAAAAATAATGGAAAAAGAGAAATGTGACATAAGAAATACTAGACTGTGTTCTCATTTTCATTCGTTTCTATGCAAATTTTGATTTCTTTTTTGATTTCTTCTGTGATTTGTTGGTTATTCAGCAGCGTGTTGTTCAGCCTCCATATGTTGGAATTTTTAATAGTTTTTCTCCTGTAATTGAGATCTAATCTTACTGCATTGTGGTCAGAAAAAATGCTTGGAATGATTTCTATTTTTTTGAATTTACCAAGGCTAGCTTTATGGCCCAGCATGTGATCTATCCTGGAGAAGGTTCCATGTGCGCTTGAGAAAAAGGTGAAATTCATTGTTTTGGGATGAAATGACCTATAGATATCAATTAGGTCTAACTGGTCTATTGTATCATTTAAAGTTTGTGTTTCCTTGTTAATTTTCTGTTTAGTTGATCTATCCATAGGTGTAGTGGGTATTAAGTCTCCACTATTATTGTGTTATTGTTAA
>NW_011406179.1:0-716 GCF_000754665.1 Bison bison bison | reverse complement strand
TGATGCGGAAATAGCACTTCAGATTCAGGGCTGAGCCAAGACTCACGGACCACATCTCTTTTCACTATCATGAAAGTGAAAAGAGATGTGGTCCGTGAGTCTTGGCTCAGCCCTGAATCTGAAGTGCTATTTCCGCATCAACACCAGGGACTGACAATGTGGAGAAACCTGGGAGGAAGGAGGTTATGATCCCTATTTCGAGGAATTTGAAGAGTTATGTAAGAGGATTCAAAACACAACTTTCAGACACTAAAGCCTACCTGTTCGACAGAACTTGGGCCAGGTCTTCATTTCAACTTTCAAATCTTTAGCTCTTTATCCGTTTCCTGGAGATTATCGTAACCCTCCTTCCTGGCATCACTTGGCCCTCTGCTCATCATGAACCCCACCAAGCCAGCTGGTCTCACCCCTAGCTACATATTACAATTACCTGGGAAGCTTTAAAATACCCCAGTGTCCATGCCACATCCCAGACCAATTAAATCTATGGAGTGAGACCCAGGAACGTTAAAAAGAAAAAAAAAGAAAAAGAAAAAAAGGGGAAAAAATTAAAAAAAGAAACCCACAAAATAGGAACAAATATTTGCAGATCACATCTCTAAAAAGAGTCTAGTATCCAGAATATATAAGGAACTATTACAACTCAACTGCAAAGGCAACTCAATTTAAAAATGGGTTGGGGGTCTTCCCTGGTGATCCAGTGGCTAAGACTCCCT
>NW_011406178.1:0-703 GCF_000754665.1 Bison bison bison | reverse complement strand
CCAGTCCATCTTAAAGGAAATCAGTCCTGAATATTCATTGGAAGGACTGATGCTGAGGCTGAAACTCCAATACTTTGGCCACCTGATGGGAAGAACTGACTCTTTGGAAAAGACCCTGATGTTGGGTAAGACTGAAAGTGGGAGGAGAAGGAGATAGCAGAGGATGAGATGGTTGGATTGTATCACTGACTCAATGGACATGAGTTTGAGCAAGCTGTGGGAGTTGGTGATGAACAGGGAAGCCTGGCGTGCTGCAGTCCATGCGGTCACAAAATCTGATACAACTGAGTGACTGAACTGAACTGACATCTTTCCTGAAGTCTGATGGTTTCTATTTACATTGAATAATAGTGCAATGAAATTTAATTGAGTTGTCAGTTGAGAGAACTTTTAAAATTAGATTTGATAAACTCACACTCTCAATTTTATCATGTACCTCAGAAGAAGTTCAAAGAATTGAAGTTAGGACTGTAATGAAACTTCCATTTCTATTAACTTACAAATAAGTACACCATTTATCAGCACATAAATATTTTATAAGCAAGCAGAAAATTAATGACATAAATTAATGTTTATTTTAGATTCATGTATTTGAAGGGACTTAAAATATGAGTTAATGGAGATAAAGTAATGCAAATATTACATGAGAAAAATGTTAGAAGATCATTCTTTAAGCAGTTTCTTTTTAATTTTATTCCTATAA
>NW_011406177.1:0-698 GCF_000754665.1 Bison bison bison | reverse complement strand
AATACTGGAATGGGTTGCCTTGCCCTCGTCCAATGGATCTTCCCAACACAGGAGTCGAACCGAGGTCTCCTGCAACTTGGGTGGATTCTTTACCATCAGAGCCACCAGGGAAGACTTGGAATATTTTATGTTTCATCAGAAATATTTATCTTATTTCTGTTTTAACTCTTGACATTTTTATCAATGTATTTTCAATAATTTATTTTATGTCTGATGTTTAAACATTTTTGTCCTAATAATTTTGTTAAAAGTCTTGCAAAAGTTAGTCTATACACTACATTTCCCCATAAACTGAATATTTTGCAAATCAGCTATTTATACTTTTTAGCTTATTATAAAAATTGACATTTTAATTTTAGTTTTTCTTTCCTTCTATGTTCTTTGGATATATGTTCTTTTCTAGATTCGAGATTGTACTATCCATTACTTAAGTCCATTTTTTTGTAAAGCAAGTTTTAATCTATACATATCTTTGATCTTTGCCGTATACCATAGAATCCAAAGTATACAATTTTCATTTTACTTAATTTAACATATTTTCTGTCAGTAAATAACAGACAATTTTTTTTTTAATTTCCAAGTTTTGTGATATGAGTGAATAAGTTGTTTAGCTAGATTTCTTTTAATTTACAATTGCTTTTAATTAATAGAGAATAATTTGAGGACACATTACATGAAATTGATGAGGAATTCTTTTA
>NW_011406176.1:0-686 GCF_000754665.1 Bison bison bison | reverse complement strand
TAAGAAGTTTCTTTTCTTTTTTTTTTAATATAAATTTATTTATTTTAATTGGAGGCTAATAACTTTACAATATTGTTATAGGCATCTTTTCAAAAGAAATATTATCCATGAACTCTAAAGCAATAAAAAAAAGTTCCATGGAAGATGTAGTAGAATGAGGAACAAATCTAGATGGTGGGAAGAAAAAAACCCTAGAAATACCATTTTGGTTTGCTTGACCAAAGGGGGATAATCTGAAAGGGTAAGCAGCAGTGTGCTGAGGCATTTGGATGACGATACCACACATGGAAAGAGTGACTCTCCACATGGCAGGTGTCTGAACAGATCATAAAGGGCTGAGTTGGAGGTGAGAGATTGACTTTTGCATCATAGGAACATCCTCAAGGAGCTTGTGCTGAGGAAACGAGGGCATATAGGCTGAATCTGCAAATGCCTCACAGTTTTCACGTCTCTCTCTAAGTATAATATCCTGTGGCCAGTGAATCCCCATTTTCTTCCTGGTAATCACAAGTGGTTTTAGCAGTGAGGTTCTGGTATTTTATTCTTGATTTGTTACAAATGGTCGTTAAAAGATGAATCATTTGTGAGTGCAGTGAGGAGAATAAAACTCAAGACTTCAGTGCCTGGTTTACTGATCACTGCACACCAAGCACAGCAGCCCCCGTTGGCAGCAAGCGTCTGTGGGT
>NW_011406175.1:0-683 GCF_000754665.1 Bison bison bison | reverse complement strand
GAAGGCACAGTTCTGGGTCAAGTAATGCTGTGGATCTGAGAATTCCCTCGGCAAGCTGGAGCTCTTAGAATCCCAGCCTCCCCATCCAGACTTGAGCAGTTCCAGGAATTGTTCTTATGATTGTTGCCACTGCTAATGATCCTTGATAAACTCCCATTATTAACGTCTGACACTCATGGTTCATGCTGGTGGCCAGTTGTCTCTTAGTGAAAGCCACTGTCAAAGAAAGGGGAAACTTGCCTCTTGTGGAGTTGGTTAGTTTAAAAATACAGTGATATGGTTTCAGTATTTCAATGGAAAGGTCACAAAGGTCAAATGCATCATTGATGTGTGAGCTTATGGCGCCCACTAGATGGATTGATTCTCATGGGAATACTAATGGGTTCGCAAAGTTCCTTGGGGGAAGGGAGAAGTGCTGCCCTGAGTATAAACTTGTTCTCCCAACTGTAGTGTAAACTCCTAGAGCGAGGACCAGGGCCACTCTTTTTGATAGGCCTGCAGCTCTTAGCAGAGTTCCCACAATCAGTCCTCATGACCCTAAGTAAACAGCAGAGTGCTTCATTCCATTTATGGATTGGCTTTGTGGGGGAACCACAGTGTCTCCAACTGTAAATGAGAGATTTGGGGATGAGGGGGGAACACAGTCAATAGTCAAATCTCTCATTTACAGAGATCGGAAGAGC
>NW_011406174.1:0-699 GCF_000754665.1 Bison bison bison | reverse complement strand
CTGAGGGGGATCTTATTTACATCATGTTTTTTAAAATGTTGTTTTCAAAAGAAACAGGAAAAGATGGCTTACACCTAGGGAAAAAGCAATGAAAACAACACTTGAATTAGCCCAGGTGTTGGACTTACAAGACAAGGATTAAGAGAACAAAGGGAAAGTACATCTAAATAATTAAAGGAAAATATGAGAATATTTCACCAAGCAGATAACATCAATAAAAATATAGAAATTCTAAAAAAAGAACAAAATAGGATTTTTGGAGTTGAAAAATACAAAAATTGAAATGAAAAATTTGTTAGAGGAGCTCAAAACATATTTGAACTGACAAAGGAAAGAAAGGCTGAGCTTGAAGATAGTTTATTGAGATTACCCAGGCTGAGGAACAGAAAGGAAAAAAAAATGGGTAAAAATAAACGGTGCCTCAGAAATCTATGGAACATTATCCAATGTATATGCATAATGAGAGTTGCAGAGGAAAAGGTGAGGGAAAAGGGTTGAAAAATATTTGAGGGAATAATTGCTGATATCTTCCAAATTTGATGAAAAAATTAATCTGCATATTCAAGAATCTCAAAAAACTCCAAGTAGTATAAACTTAGATCCACTTTTAGCTACATCATGAAATTAATCCCAGATAAAACTGGAGATTGTGGCTAGCACACCTGATCTACAAGAAACACTAAAGAGGACTTTTCAGGC
>NW_011406173.1:0-713 GCF_000754665.1 Bison bison bison | reverse complement strand
AGAGCCCATGTCGCTCTCTACAGATATGATACTCGCTTTTCCTTGGTGCTCTTCTACATCTGCCCTCCCCATCCCCAGAGCCTCAGATGCTCTCCTGTCACCCAACCAAGCCGCCAAGACTTCCCCCCTCACCACAGTGACTGGCCAAAACTTCAGATTACTCCAGCTCCTAAAGGACAGAACCTAACTCTGCCTACCTCAACAAGCTGATGGCAGAGCCAAGGCCAGGGAAGGAAAGTTAAGTGAGATGTTAGAATCTGACCAAAAGCAGTTTCTTTGGTTGATTAATTTAATTCCTCAGAGCAATTCCTTTTCCCTTTCCTTGGAGAAACAGAACAAAGGTGCTCAATTATGCTAATACAGTTTTTCCATAATGGTGCAGGAGTGCTGAGGCCATCCTAGGAGAAGCCCAAGGCTGCAACCCACCTCCTCTTCTGATTTCAACCTCAGTCCCTTCTTTCTACACATCACTGAAAGCGAGTTCCCAAAACAGGCCACTCAGCAACCCTATGCCAGACAAATCACTAACCCACATCAGGCAGTCACGCAAGTCTGACCCTGTCACTTTCCTGTCCTCTGTAGTCTCCACTTGCCTCCAGGTCAAATCTGAAACTCTGTAGCCTCATCTCATGCTACCTGCCCCATACACTAGAGGTTCCTGGTTCCTCAAAGTTTTTATGTATTCTGCTCTCTCTGATTCTAAAACTGCTCTC
>NW_011406172.1:0-984 GCF_000754665.1 Bison bison bison | reverse complement strand
GTTTCTGCTGAAAGAATGTCAATCAATCACAATATCTCTTTTTCCATCCTCTAGCCATAACATCCTGAAGGCAGGATTTTGACTATTTTGGTTCCTTTATGTAGTCCATATACTCAGCACAGGCTCTTGGATAACAGTGGGCATTTAGTAAATATTTTAGTATGAATGTACAAGTCAGATATAGTTTCTGCAAAATGAGGAGGTTGCTCTAGAACAGAATTTTTCAGTGTTGACATTATTGTCATATTGGGCCATGCACTAAATGCCAGAAGCACCCTTCTAACACTTACACCTAGCTACAACCAAGAATGTCTCCAAACATTGGGAGACATTGGGAACAAATCCCCTATCATTGAGAATCACTGGTCTAGAAGAGTCTAACATTTTATAAAATAAGGTTTGGAACTTCTCATCAACCATTCTAATGGACCATCCAGACTTCCTATTCTCTCTTTGCTGTCTTGATTTCAACCACCAAAGATGTGCTGTCGTCCATGTGGCAGAATGAAAAGATGAAGCATCATTGAGTTGCTCAACATTTCCCTGATTTAAACAAGTAAAGCTTTAATGTTTCTGCACTCATGCTCCCTTTAAATTCTCTCTGTCACCACTCACTATTAAGGATATTATTTTCTTATATATGTACAGAAGTGATATTTAAACTTCCAAGCACTTTGAGATGAATTGGTCTGCAGGTTGAGACAGGAAACTATTATATGTATCAAAGACCTGATGAAAGAAACACTTGGCTCTCTCTGATACTCAGTTCTCAAGAGACTCTTGACTTACAGCTTATCCCAGAGTCAAGCAAACACAGAATTATCAAGATACTACAGCAAAAGCATCAAACATTTGGTGTTCAAGCCTTCAGACGTGTGAAATAGAAATAAGCATAACATCTTGTCCATCAGATAGGTTGTACCCATTGAGCAAAACAGTACATGCTTAAAAATATTTCCATTAACTACTTTTTTTTTTTTTTTT
>NW_011406171.1:0-779 GCF_000754665.1 Bison bison bison | reverse complement strand
TTGAGGGCCTGGGGCTGTGCAGGAGGGAGGTGTGGGCTTGGATCCCAACTCTTTCACCGGCCAGCTATGTGGCTTCACTGTCTGAGCCTCTGCTTCCTCCACTGTGAAAGAGTTCATCGACTCTCATATGACATTTTTTAAATTAATTTTTATTGAAATATAGTTGCTTTACAATATTGTGTTAGTTTCTGCTGTATAGCAAAGTCAACTCATACATAAATATATATATGTGCACTCACACATGTATATAAATACACACACACACATATTCTGTTTTAGATTCTTTTCCCATATACGTCATTACAGAACATTGAGTAGAGTTCCCTGTGCTATACAGTACGTATTAGCTATCTATTTTATATATAGTATCTCAGCTGATGCCTCAATGAGTAAAGAATTGGCCTGCAGTGCAGAAGACACAGGAGGCACGGGTTCAATCCCTGAGTCAGGAAATCCTCTGGAGTAGGAGGTAGTGTGTATATCTCCCAATTCATATCTCCCAATCTCCCAACTAATTCATCCCACTGGGAATACCAGACCACCTGACCTACCTCTTGAGAAACCTATATGCAGGTCAGGAAGCAACAGTTGGAACTGGACATGAGCAACAGACTAGTTCCAAATAGGAAAAGGAATACGTCAAGGCTGTATATTGTCACCCTGCTTATTTAACTTATATGCAGAATATATCATGCGAAATGCTGGGCTGGAAGAAGCACAGGCTGGAATCAAGATTGCCGGGAGAAATAGCAATAACCTCAGATATGCAGATGACACCA
>NW_011406170.1:0-693 GCF_000754665.1 Bison bison bison | reverse complement strand
AGGGTCAGACAGGACTGAAGTGACTTAGCACATACCCACAAGAATGCTTTACTCTGATAAGCCAGACAGAATCAGAAGATATTTTTTCACAGAAAAATAAGAGATTTTTAAACTACAATACAGAATTTTCCTTATAATTAAAATGCCTACAAATTCAAATGTATAATCAAGTTTACACTAGTTTGTGGTTTAAGTTTTACAAAATTTGGTTTTTTAATTAAAGAAATATTAAAATTCTTTGTGTTTTGACACACATTTCCTACATTCACAAGCCCAGATTCATACCAAATTAGCACAACACCAGGTAATGGGGCTTCCCTGGTGGGCTCAGATTGTAAATAGTCTGCCTACAATGCAGGAGACCCAGATTCGAATCCTGTGCTGGGAAAGCCCCCTGGAGAAGTGAATGGCAGCCCGCTCCAGTATTCTTGCCTGGAAAATCCCATGGACAGAGAAGCCTGGTGGGCTACAGTCTATGTGGTCGCAAAAAGCAGAACACAACTAAGCGACTAACACAGACACACACAGGCAGTGGAGAGGTATCATCAGTTCTATAGTTACCTGTGTGGTGCGTGACCTGCCAATACACTACACAAGTATAAGTATTTTCAGCCCATGGAAAATATGGCAGGGTTTTTAAAAAATGTTCCAAACAAAAACTGTCATTTGTTCAATCACTTTTATAAGGGGAAT
>NW_011406169.1:0-773 GCF_000754665.1 Bison bison bison | reverse complement strand
CCACAATGTTTCCACAAACTGGGCTGTGGTGTGGCAATCTGGACCAAGGCTTAGGCTGAATATAGCCTACAGAGTCAGTCACAGTGGGACACGGCCTAGAAGGCTGATGGCTGCCTGCAGACCTGAGGTGTTCTAGCTAGAGTTGGTGAGTCCAGCTCTGTGAGGTGAAGAACCATGCATACCTTATCAGTTCAGATACATCACTGTATTTCCAGTGTTGAACACAGAAACTGGCATATAGTAAGTGCTCAATAAATATGGTCGCTCAAATTAGGGAGAAGAGAAATGAGTTCTATGTGATGGTTTGAAGAAAAGAGCACTAACAAAGAGCACTAACATTTGGCAATGGGGAGTCTTTCATATATGAATGACAATTATTATTCCAAAGCTTCTTGAGTTAGGACTAGAGCCAAATTTAAAACAAGCCACATAAGCTTAAACTTCAGGGGCCCTCCCTGGCACAGGGCCCTTCCAAGATTCTGGGAGTGAATCTAGCAATATGTGTAAGAGTCATAATTTTTTGTAAAATTATTAAAAATAAGATATTTTAACAACAATAGAGAAGACTGGGCTTCCCTGGTAGATCAGATGATAAAGAACCGCCTGCAATGTGGGAGACCCAGGTAGGATCGCTGGTTCCGGAAAATCCCCTGGAGAAGGGGACTATCCTTTTCCCAACCGACTTTCCTTTGGTCACTCTTATCTTCATGCTAGGGGATGGTATTATAGAGTAGCTCTGAGTTTTTTTTGGAATCTGACTAAAAGGAAGCTGA
>NW_011406168.1:0-705 GCF_000754665.1 Bison bison bison | reverse complement strand
TGGGTTGCCATTTCCTTCTCCAAAGCATGAAAGTGAAAAGTGAAAGTGAAGTTGTTCAGTCTTGTCCAACTCCTAGCGACCCCATGGACTGCAGCCTACCAGGGTCCTCCGTCCATGGGATATGAAATAATTTGGAATATAATAGAAATGTAAAATTAATTGGGGAAAGGATGAATAATTTATACTTCAGAAAAACCCAAATGAAAGACAGCTACATAGGAAAAAGGAAATAAGTGTTTACAAAACTGGCACCAAGAAGCAATCCCTGTAATATGTGAATACTATGCAGAATAGCATAAAATAAATTCATAATATATTTATTCTTTCTATACATTTGAATCAAGTATTTCTATAGCAAAATAAATCTCTGCAATAATATATAATATTTGTTTTACTTGAATACTATTCCATTGCAAGGAAACAGTCTACTTAACTAATTAACAACTTGTACTTTCAAGCAATTGAAAAATTATATAATTTTTGTAATCTTTGGGGAATATTTCTATATTGAAACATGTTTCTAATACTTTAACCATTTCCGTGGTGAAAGTGAAGTCGCTCAGTCGTGTCCGACTCTTTGCGACACCGTGGACTATAGCCTACCAGGCTCCTCCGTCCATGGGATTCTCCAGGCAAGAATACTGGAGTGGGGTGCCATTTCCTTTTCCAGGGGATCTTCCTGACCCAGGGATTGAACCCAGGTCT
>NW_011406167.1:0-842 GCF_000754665.1 Bison bison bison | reverse complement strand
AGTTCTTTTGATCTAGCATTTATTCTACTTTCTCAACATTTTCACGCCATCCATGATCTCCTTGTATTTTTGCCTCAGCCACCCTAAATACCAGTCTCCTTCCATTTATTTATTTAATTTTTGGCAATTAATAAATGCTCTTTCCCCCAACTCCCTTTATCCAGTGCTGAGTCGGTCGTTTTGCCTTTGTCAGTTCTTTCAGTTACAAAACATGTGGCTTTGCCATGGTTGATTATAACTGACTAGCAATATTTATATAACATTTCATCTCCAGGGCTTTTCCACATTTCTTTAAGACCTCTTTTGTGGGCTTCTTTTTTCCCCTTTTGCATGCAGCATATTCAAGTATCAATTATTTCTCACTTCAAACATATTTCCTATCATCTTATTTTTCTTCTTATTCCCTATTAGCTCTTCTTGAATTCCAGTTCTTCCTCTTTCCACTGTGTTTCAGCTCTTACTGAAGCATCTCCCCAATTATGCAGGCTTTCCTGCCCTACTTGGTCAGGAATCAGCCCTTTAGGATCTTACAAAGGCATCCAAAGGACAGGAAGTTTGAATACTGTCTTCACTTGACACTTCATATTTATGCCCATGGCACAGTTCAAGGTTAATTAAAATATTTATTTATTTATTTGGGTACACCAGGTCTTGCAGCACTCAGGATCTTTCATCTTCACTGAGGCATAAGAGGTCCTTTAGTTGCAGCATGTGGAATCTAGTTCCCTGCCCAGGGATTGAACCAGGGCCTCCTGCATTGGGAATACAGAATCTTAGCCACTAGACCATCAGGGAAATCCCTCTCATTTTTTAAATGTAGTTTTCACCTTTCATGTTTTTCT
>NW_011406166.1:0-745 GCF_000754665.1 Bison bison bison | reverse complement strand
GCAAGTATACAGACATTCATATTAATACAGACACATTTTTAGATACAGTCAAATTTTCCCCATTTCAATGTACATAGATGTCTACTCACATACATACACAAACATACACACCACCACTAGTCTGACATACAAATGCACCTATCTGTATATGGATAAATAGTCTTCATGTTCACGCACACAGGGGCACATTCTCAAGCCTACACACATCGCCATGAACATGCTCATTTCATAGATATATTCATGCTTCCCACATCAGCAGACATATGGACACACACATTCACAGAAACATACTCAGGTCCCCACGTTCATACCTAGATCCACATATCCACACAGGCCATATTCGTTCACAGGTATCAACACATTTCCTCCCCAGACACACATTATAATTCAACGCATATTACAGGAACTTCCCCGGTGGTCCAGTGGTTAAGACTCTGTGCTTCTACTGCAGTGGGCAAGGGTTTGGTCCCTGGTCAGGGACCTAAGATCTCGCATGACACATGGCCTGGCCAAACATTTAAAAAGAAAACCACATATTCATAGGCACACACTCAGAATATATTCAGCTCCCCTATCTACATGCATCTAGATATATACACGTTTACAGATATACACATACTCACAGATACACATGTATTCTCCTGCGTTCTTATACAACATACACACCCAATGTATGTTGCACACACACATGCCCTCCCACATTCACACACACACATTCACAGATGTGTACACAATTGCACACAAT
>NW_011406165.1:0-671 GCF_000754665.1 Bison bison bison | reverse complement strand
GCAATATAAATGAAGGGAGGGAATTATTCAGAGTCTCTGAAGATGACAGGACAGAAGCGCTGGGCCCAAACCAAGGCTGGAAAGCTGGAAAGGGAGTCATGATGGATGATCAAGACAGGAGACCTGAGGGAGCTTGTGATGTAGGGACCACTGCTCGATGCCCACCTCCCTTCCCCCACCCTGCTTGCAGCTCACATCTGATGGACATGAGGATCCAGCAATTTCACGTGCTCAGTTGAGAGGGGCTACATATGGGGCTTTCCCACCCACAACTCCCTGCTTTCCCACCTGCTTTCCCACCCACAGCTCCCTCCTGGCCTGGGAAGGAGTCTGGCCCTGATAGGGATGGTGGGGTCAGAGAGAGGGATTTTGTCTTCAGTGTGGATCTCTGAAAGTAACTTTTAAGAGCCAGACTCCCTTCCCTGAACACAGAAATAATTGCCAGCGTAACACTCCAGTGACTTGGGTTCATTTTTATATTCTACCTTGCTGCGTTTAATTTTTGATCAATTGCCGCTATTTTAATGCTTGTGAAGCTGTCTGTCTAGCCAAGAAAGGACAACTCTTTTTACTCTGAGCTTGATAGGATAGATGTCTGCTGACGATTAAAGAGACCCCGTGCTGCCAATACCTGTGGAGCACAGAGTGGTGAATGGAAGGTAGGGGTCGAG
>NW_011406164.1:0-848 GCF_000754665.1 Bison bison bison | reverse complement strand
GTTAAGAATCACCAGCCTGTGTCAGTTTGGGGACCTTTGTGAGTTAGCTTCTCACTCAAATAACGTGAGTGGCTCAGTTCAGCTAGTAACAATCTGCCTGTAATGTGGGAGACCTGGGTTCGATCCCTCGGTTAGGAAGATCCCCTGGAGAAGGGAAAGGCTACCCACTCCAGTATTGTGGCCTGGAGAATTCCAAGGACTACATACAGTCCATGGGGTCGCAAAGACTGAGCGACTTTCACTTTCACTTTCAAATAATTTGACATACAGAGATTCCAGTTCTAGCCCTCTGAGTTCAAAATTCAGTTCAATAGAACACTAAATATTTGACAAGAATTTCATTGAGTTCCCCTCCCCTGTAGCATTTTCTTCAGCTTTTGTTTCACAGACTAGTTCACTATGGGTCATTCGTGTATTCATTGGACATTCAACAGGTATTTCCCAAGCTAAGGGCAATGTGTTAGGTGCTTAGAATGCAGAACTCAACTGGACACAGCACAGTTAAGCAGAAAAAGAAAAGATGATTTGAAATGGGACTCTGCCACTTAGGAGTTGTGTGGCTTTCGGTAAAACATTTATCCTTTTAAGTCTTAGTTTTCTTATCTATAAAATGAGAATAATAATACCTTTCATGTGCTTAAAGCATTTGGCACACAGCAGGTGGTCTGGAAATAGTGGATGTATTTTTGCCCCAAGCCATAACATCACCACTATACATCACCACTGAAGGCAGTTTGGGGTTTTAATATGATGCCCTGAGGATAGAAGCAGGGTGTATACAGAAGTTTCAGTGGGCAGGGGCAGGGTGAGGCGGGTGGGAGAGTGGGGGTGGGTCTGTCATCTACCTG
>NW_011406163.1:0-1070 GCF_000754665.1 Bison bison bison | reverse complement strand
TTTTTTTTTTTTTTCTGAAGGGTAAACAAAATTAACACACCCAGGGCCAGGATCATCAAGAAGAGAAGAGAGAGGACCCAACTAAGTTAAATAAGAAATGAAAGAGATGAGATAATAAAGTTATCTAAATTAAAAATTAATAATAAAAATAAGAGAATACTATGATAAATTGTATAGTAGAAATGGACAAAAAGCATACAGTTCTCAAAAGCTGAATCAAGAAGAAACAGATAATTTGACAGAAAAATCACTAGAAGTAAAGTAGAATCTCTAATGAAAATAAACTTCTTGTAAACAAAAGTCCAGGACCAGATGACTTCATTGAGGAATTCTACTAAACATACAAATAAGATGATATATTGAGACTTTTGAAACTTTTCCAAAATATTAAAGAGAAGGGAATATTCCTAAAGTTCTATGAAGCCACCATCAAATCTGAGAAACCATCAACTGTAAGATACACCATTAATTTATGTACCACCAAGAAAGAAAAGTGACTGCCAACTGAAGTATGACATGATGCTTTCTCAGCTCACTGTATTTTTTTATTCTTATGGAAAGAGCTATTTGATACTTACATAGACGTGGAAGTGATGGCAATACGAACCCTTTTGATCGGGTTTCCTCCTGCACAGGCTGTGACGACTGTGTCAGCACAGCTGTTGTCCAAGGAGATTGTGAGATGCCATGGACTGCAAGACACAAGCTGTTTTTAAGTATGTGAAAACATGTGGGTCTTAGAATCGATGAATTGTTTATTCATGGTGAACACGTGTCCGCAAATGGACACTGTGATAAATAGCCTATGTGGATAAACCACTTGTACCTTATGACAACCCAAGGGGGCAAATATCATCCCCATTTCAGAGAAGAGAAGGATAAGGCTCAGAGTAACCAGTTGTCTGGCCCATCACTCACAGTTAGCAAGTTGGGGGAGCTGGGATACGAACTTCCGACAGTCTGACTCAAGACAAAGTGGTTAAGAGTGTGGACAAACTGCACCTCAGTTTCCTCATCTGTAAGATGGGGTTGCTAGCAGTAACGACCGCACAGGCTGTGAGGCATCTGTT
>NW_011406162.1:0-862 GCF_000754665.1 Bison bison bison | reverse complement strand
TTTCAGTCTGTCTGCCCTCTGATCCCCTCTCTCAGTGCCTACCATCTTACTTGGGTTTCACTTACCTTGAAAGAAGTTTGGCAAGCATTAAATGAACAGTCATTTGGGTGTATGTAGCATAACAGTAAAATATATGTACCATAATAGTAAAGTATATGGACTTGTAATTGCACCTACCTTTATATTTGCTGTGTGTATAAACTTTAAGATGCATTTTTTATTAAAGCATTGATTACAGTGTCTTTCAGGGAGCAAGCAGTAAAGAAGTAGTCTGCATTCTGAAAAGAATCCTAAATTTCCAGTAGAATCCCATTTTAGTTTGTAACATTGTATAGTGCTTAACTAATTACTTAATATATTTTATGGAAAAGAGTTTGCTTCGAGTCTAAACGAGTAATATAAGGATTTGAAATTTTAAAAATACAAATTTAAAATTTTCAAAAGTGAAAATATTAAATAATCATTAACATTTGATATATTTAGCATTTTAGAAATGATAAACTAGCCTCTAGTTTATCTAGAGGCTAGGTTATATGAAACCAAAAAACTATTTCTATATTGCTTTAAAATACACAAATCTATGTTTTTAAAACATCCTGTACATATGAAACCAAAAAACTATTTCTATATTGCTTTAAAATACACAAATCTATGTTTTTAAAACATCCTGTACATGTGCCCCATGTAAATCTATTCTCCTTACTATAAAATCTGTAACATTATTGATAAAAATCATGTAAACTAAGTATAGAAGTTTCCAATCAATTTCACTACAAGAGCATCAGAACAAAATGGCATTCCATCTGTATCCGTATTCCTTTTTGAACCCATTCATTCTCAATGTCTTGGCTAGTCCATGAGT
>NW_011406161.1:0-802 GCF_000754665.1 Bison bison bison | reverse complement strand
TTTCACTCATATGCCTTTGACTTAAACCCAGCCACATGGCCAAGTCTAGCTGCTAGAAAGTTCTGGAGATGTAATCAGTGGTGGCCAGGACTTCCCAGTGACAACTGTGTGCTACAGAGGGGAGCACAGCCGTCTAGTAGACAGTTCGCCATCTATGCCATAGCCCACAGCCAAGCTCTGTCAGCTACAGTGGGGTTCCCCAGTCTCTGGGATCTACGGCCTAAGGACATGAAGTGGAGCTGATATAGCTAGCATGCACTGTGTTCAGTTCCTGATCTATATCCTCTCAAAACTAGATTCTTCTTTTTTTAAATTAGCCCAGTGGGCAGTGAGAGGGTGGGGAGGAGGCAGCCAGCAGTTAGGGCTTGAGTAGTCAGGGGATCCCTCTGTTGCATACTTTAGGGCCATTCTCAATCTGGAAAACTGTGAGGTGGTCAACAACTGTCATCCTTACTGTCTAATGTGAGCCTCCCAATGGCATAGCAAAGCAGGGAAGAGTGCAAGGAGGTCAGAGGCTCCATCTAAGGTCCCCTTAGATAGTGAGGACAGTGAGGACTAGATGCAATTCCTACCCTATGAGCTGTATCTAGTATCATTTCCCCGATGGCTCACTGCTCCCCTGGCACTTGTTGCTGAACTGCAGCTGTCCAAAGGGCATGGAAATGAGGACCTTTCCAAGAAAAGGGATTTACTTGATTTACGGCCAGTAGTAGTGTGTGTTTTGACTGCCACAGAAACTTTTTGTAGCATCATAGCTGAAAAACACACGCCTGCCAACCTTTATTGTGACAGCTGAGTGGAA
>NW_011406160.1:0-747 GCF_000754665.1 Bison bison bison | reverse complement strand
GGTTTGTTTGCACCACATATTTCCTCTGTTGTTTCAAAGGTAATTTGGGGAGACAAAGAGGTCAGTGCAGGTGTCTTCTGCTGATTTGGGAGTAGTTGCTCCTCATTCAGAGCGAACTCTGGCAGCAGTGACAAGAATGAATGTAAGACTGGAGACCAGGAAGCAGACTACTGTGGTCGTCTGGTTGATGAGAAATGGTGAAAGCCAGAATCAGACCCACACCACTGTGATGGAAAGGAAGGAATATATTGATCCCCTCTTTTTGAGGAACTGTATTGTGTTGGTGGAAAGACAAACACAACCTGACTTTCTCAGGCTTTATTAACCTATTAGAGGTCATACAAAGAGCATGCAAAGAGTAATATCTCAAATTTTGCTGATTTTCCCACCTGCTTAAACAGGACCCCAGTCGTTGATAACATCCCCCTTTGTTATTTGAGAAGTTGCCAAGAGGTGCCTCACAATGTGTTTATCCTGCCAGACTCCACTGCTCCAGTGAACACCTCTAGGGATCAAGTCCTTATAGAACCACGTAGTGTCTTTTTTTTTTTTTTTTAATTTTTAAAACTCTACAATATTGTATTGGTTCTGCCATATATTGAAGTGAATCCGCCACAGGCATACATGTGTTCCCCATCCTGAACCCTCCTCCCTCCTCCCTCCCCATACCATCCCTCTGGGTCATCCCAGTGCACCAGCCCCAAGCATCCAGTATCGTGCATCGAATCTGGACTGATGACTCATTTC
>NW_011406159.1:0-876 GCF_000754665.1 Bison bison bison | reverse complement strand
ATTCTCTTTCTGTTTCTCATTATTAGTGTATAGGAATGCAAGGGATTTCTGTGTGTTGATTTTATATCCTGCAACTTTACTATAATCATTAATTAGTTCTAGTAATTTTCTGGTGGAGTCTTTAGGGTTTCTATATAGAGGATCATGTCATCTGCAAATAGTGAGTAGTTTTACTTCTTCTTTTCCAATTTGGATTCCTTTTATTTCTTTTTCTGCTCTGATTGCTGTGGCCAAAAGTTCCAAAACTATGTTGAATAGTAATGGTGAAAGTGTCATCCTAATGAATCCATTCTAATTAATTCTCTAGAAAAACAGGTCTAGAGAATTATGACTTTTGAATTATGAGTTTTATGTTCTAAACCCATGAGTTATGACTTTTATGTTCTAAACCCATGCCAGCTTGTCTAGAAAGCCCCCTTTCCCATCTCTGATTCTTAAAATTCCATCTCTTAAGACCCTTTCTGATCTACCCAATAGGAAATGAATGTCAGAGAGAATGTAAGTATTTTCTATGCTGATTGTGATACTTATAATGCCTTCATTTCCCATTAAAGAAATATCTTATAGTCTTATTTTAATATTATTATACTGTTACTTTAATACTGTGATAGGTCTAGGGATATAGCAGTGAAAAAATTTAGTCTTACACTTATGAAATATAGAAATAATCACAGATACGTATAAGGAGAAATTGTGGTAAGAGTTGTATTGGAAAACTATAGGCTATCATGCAAAAGAATAAGGTTAAAGAAAATAATAGAGAGGCACAAGTCAGAGACGACTTCCCGAGGAAGTGACATTTCAGCTGAGATCTGATGGATGAATAAAAGTTATTCAGGTTAAGGGAAGAGGGAAGTATTTGAGACACAGGGACTT
>NW_011406158.1:0-688 GCF_000754665.1 Bison bison bison | reverse complement strand
AAGGTTGAGGAGTTCGCCAGGACATAAGGGGCCTTGTATGTGGGAAAAAAGAGTAGAGATTTGAAGCAAAGTGCCCAGTGTTTTCATAGAATGGCAAGCCCAATGCTAAGGGTAAAAGGAGAATGTCTTGTTGGGTTCTGTATCAACAAATACAAAGGAAGCTTTTTCTACAAATAACAGAAAGCCAGACCACCAGTAGTTGGAGCCATGACGGTAATTATTGTTTACTTCATGAAACTCTGTGGGTTCTGAATGGCCCAAGGGTCATTCTGTGACTTGGTTATGTCATCAGATATAAGCCCTGCTCTGACCATTCTTCTCTTCTCCCATCCTCAGAGCACTGGCCTTCCGCCCTGGGGCTTGTCACCCCACCATGGTGGCTGCCACAAGTAGCTGATGTCACATCCTCATCTGATGCCCCAAGAAGGGAAGGAGGAAAATAAAAGTTTTCCAGAACCAAGTCCCCCAGCCGACCTCGTCTTAGATCTGAAAATAGGTTGTGTGCCCAATCCCACATGTAAGGGAGAATCTGAAGGTTTAGGTAAGTGAGTCTCTGGCAAAGGGAAATGGAATGGCCTTGCCTGGATTAGCACAGTGCTGATTTATCTCTGAGGATGGGTGCGTGGTCAATAACCAACAGGGCCACACCTTTTATTATTAATGCTTGCTGCTGCTGCTGCTGCTGCTG
>NW_011406157.1:0-673 GCF_000754665.1 Bison bison bison | reverse complement strand
GTGAACTCCGGGTTTACTCTGTCCAGTTGGTGATGGACAGACAGGCCTGGCGTGCTGCGATTCATGGGGTCGCAAGGAGTTGGACACGACTGAGCGACTGAACTGAACCGACTTGGACTACTCAGAAAAAGTGTTTGAATCTCACTTCATATGAATCTAGGATTGCTGCTAGAGAATGATGATAGAGAGGAGTATGTCTTGGACTGTGGGAATTCACAGGAGCCTCTCTTTCTGCTTCCATGCTTAGTGATTAACATAAGAAGGCTAGTTAAAGCAAGTGTGGCCTGAGAAGGTCAAGACAATCAAAAGCTCACACTTTCATGAATGAAATCTGATTCTTTCAGCCATGAAAGCAACGTAGACCAGCTGAAGAGCTGGCCAAGTGTTTAGGAAATCTGATTGTATGGTTATGAGTCGGTGGTGGAACAGAGAGATGCAGGTGTGATAAATGTCAATTACGGCCTCAAGACCTGTTGCTATAATAAAAAGTATAACTTACCTAACAACCTTCCTGTCATAAGTCTTTCTCTTTTCTCAGATAACTCAACTAGCCTTCACTTGAAGTGTCAATATTAAAGTGGTTTTTAGGTCCAGCATGAGTTGATCTGAGTAGTGCATGAAGTTCCCTAACAAATACATGTTATTTTAAAAAGAAGGAAATGTCTTCCCTCCT
>NW_011406156.1:0-724 GCF_000754665.1 Bison bison bison | reverse complement strand
AAGCCAGTCTGGCCACCCACAAACACTCCTAGACATACATGCACAGAGCTTTTTCTTCTTCTGCGTCCTCCCTTCACAACAATGAGCGATGACCTTGGCCCAGAGAAAAGTGTAACAGACCACCTATAATCCTACAACTCTGCGGACCGCCCACTAAGGAATTATTCACTTTTTGCCTATTCTCTCTTAAGCAAGGGCTCCTTTAAAGTGTAAGTTTTAAATACTGCACGGTGGTGACACTGCAGAAAACGTCCGCCAAGCCCTCAGGATACACTGGGGAACTGTAAATAGAGGTCCATCTGCAACTCATTTACCGCCCCTTCAAAGAGGAAACTAATGACAAACTTTTGACTGATGGCTAGTTTGTTGTTGTGTTTTGTTTTTAATTCTTGCTTATTGGTAACAGAGTAACCCAAAATGCTATACTTAGACAGGAGCCTGTGGCAGTTACTTGATAAAATATAGCAACTGACTGCGGTAACAACCAAAATCACCATACAGAAGCCTTTAGAAAAACACATATGGACATGATGGTTTCTGGATGAAACATTTTTATTCATGAGTTGGTGCAGTTCTGAACTGGATTTCAAGGAGTTCAAAGCTACTTCCCTTTCTATTCCAACTGATGAGTGACTTCTATAATGAACATCACTGAGGCATCTGAACTCTGTAAGCAACCTCTCTTGCACCACAAGTGAAGGTGCTAAGTTGCTTCTGTTGTGTC
>NW_011406155.1:0-786 GCF_000754665.1 Bison bison bison | reverse complement strand
GTATGTGAAAACAAAGTTTAATGCATCGATTTTTTATTAAAAAGTACATAATGTAGTCAGTTTTAAACTAGGCTCCTTTTTAAGACCTGAATTTTTCCATATTGTTACAGGAAGCCACCGGTATCAGATTCTACCTCTGCATTCTCAGATTCCGCGAGAGGAACAGCGCAAAGTATTTGATCCAGTACCAAGTGGAGTAACCAAGGTAACAGGGTTGCAAGTGCCTTAGATATTAAATGAGACAGACCTTCAAAGAGCTATCCAAAACAGTTACTTGTAAATGATCTAAATTGAGGAAGAAAAACATAGGTCTTTTCTTCATGAATTTAGTGGTTTTTCCAGTTATCCAGTCATTGAGTGGTTTTTGTTTTTGTTTTTGTTTTTAAACTTTTGTAATTCTATTGTCACTTACTACATAGGCAGATCATTCTTTTTGAGTACATAATAAAATATTTTCCTGAGTGTAATTTTTAAAATATCATTTCTTCACAGATCATTTTGTCCACAAATATTGCTGAGACAAGCATTACCATAAATGATGTTGTTTATGTCATTGACTCCTGCAAGTAAGTTCACAAGGAACCCATTGCCTGGGATATAAGAAATCTTTAGAAAGTTCTATGTAGTGTCTAAAGTCAGTTTACAGAATCAGAACACTTTAAAAGTCTATTCTCTTACCATCAAAATTACTGTGCTGTATCTCTGTGTACTGAGTTACAGGCTACTGAGTGATTCTTGGTGTTGATTCATCATATCAGTTATGGTAGAAAGTGACAGAGCTTAATG
>NW_011406154.1:0-979 GCF_000754665.1 Bison bison bison | reverse complement strand
CTTCCAATGAATATTCAGGACTGATTTCCTTTAGGATTGACTGGTTTGATCTCCTTGCTGTCCAGGGGATTCTAAAGAGACTTCAATACCACAGTTCAAAAGTATCAATTCTTCGGCACTCAGCTTTCTTTATGGTCCAACTCTCACATCCATACATGACTACTGGAAACACCACCTAGAGGTTTGTGTTCATGAGCCAGGCTGGGCTTACTGGAAATGTGTGAGGTACAGCTAGTTGTGTTGTGTTGAGAATATTTGTTTGATTTGTTCCATATCTCTAGTGGCCTGTGGAGAGATTATGTTTCCAGCCTTCTAATATACATAAGATGACACAAAATATGTTGATGACTCTATTACACTGTCAGCACAGGGCTACAGACTCACTCTCTGACTTCTAAAGGTGGAGGTTATGTACCAGCTTGCTCTAGAGAAACCCTATACGTACCTAAAGATCTCCAAAGGTGATATAGAGCTTAAAGCTCCCAGAGAATGTTTCTATGTTGCAATGTGATCTATAATGATATATGTGCCAGACTAAAACCCAGCATATAATATCTAGGTGGTAATCTAAACTTTACAAAAAGCAGAGACAGAGTAACAACTCATGGTCACACTTATGAATTTGGAATGCAAGCTATTTTCCCCCCACCCGTGTCCCTGCTGTCGTGAGGGGGCTTTCCCACCCCCCTACCTGGGCGGGGGCAGGTGTGGACTGGCACCGAGGTCTCAGTCTTTAGAAACCGGCCCTCAAGTCGAGCGAAGAGACTGTTGGCGACATAGACACCTATTGGCGGGTGGCAGCAAGGGTCAGCTCACAGCAGACACAGCGGCCAGCCCCAACCTGGGAGGGCAGTGGCCGGCAAGCATGGGCAGCCGTGCCATCCCAGCTCCCTTGCTGAGCCTCTGGGGCCCGAGGAGTGTGTCTTTCCAGGGCCAGCGTGGTGGGGAGAGAGGCCCTGGGTGACCGTCGTGGGTGACG
>NW_011406153.1:0-755 GCF_000754665.1 Bison bison bison | reverse complement strand
TGTTCCCTTTAATTGCAAGGACAACTGCCCCAACTGCCAAGCACGTAACATTTGGAACAAATTTTGAAGAACACAAAATTAAATAACAATGATACTAGCAAAAATTTTTATGGAAATATGAGATCTAATGCAGGTAACAAATTCCAGAAGGATACTCACAAGGAGAAATTTCAGTTCTCTGTGAAGCTGACTCAAAGGACCTCTGGGCTCTCCCGATTCCACCTTGATATTCTAAAAAGTTCCCAGAGTCAGTTTTCACTGGTAATCCCATCTTTTCTCCATCAGGGTCACAGTTACTTGCATTTCAAACTACCCACACATTTAAAAATATTTCATAAAACACTAGTGAATTGAAAAATTAGGTCAACACTTCCATTTGGTATGCCTTCCCCAGAAATATAGACTCTGCCCATCCCAATACAGAAACCTCAATTCAGGCCACCACAACCCCTCTCAATACAACTGTAGCTACACAGAACACACACTCTCCTGCTTGTGTCACTGAATTTCCAAAAGGACAAGAAGTAGAAATATAAACACACTTCAAGACTCGATGACAGGGTAGGAGGTGACAGGGAAGTTCAGGAGCTGGGGGACATATGTATACCTGTGGCTGATTCATGTTGACATATGGCAGAAACCAATACAATATTGTAAAGCAATTATCCTCCAATTAAAAATAAATTAAAAAAAAAAAGACTCAATGACAAACTTAGCATTACCACACACCAAAAACAACTGTCCCTCCCCTCAGT
>NW_011406152.1:0-686 GCF_000754665.1 Bison bison bison | reverse complement strand
AGGTTCAATTCCTGGGTCAGGAAGATCCCCTGGAGGAGGGCACAGCAACCCACTCCAATATTCTTGCCTGGAGAATCCCATAGACAGAGGAGCCTGGAGGGCTACGGCCCATGGGGTTGCAAAGATTTGAACATGACTGAGTGATTAACACACACAAACACAGGCAGAAGACACCTGTGTTCACCTGTATACAGAGCTATTTTACCCTCCATGCCTCTATGCTGGAGCCCACGTTTGCAATTTACCCCTCACACCCATGGAAGCCAACACTTTAAATTTTATACATATTTACATATACATGTCTAACTTTCTAAGAATCTACCAAACCATTCTGCCAGAGCTGCACAAGTTCCCATTTGCTCCCTAATCTTGCTAATATTTACTATCACCCTCTTAATCTTAGCCATTCCAAGGTATTGCATTGTGGTTTCTATTTGCATTTTCCCCACACTGAACATGTGCTCTCTGGACAGCCTATATCTGTGTTTGTAAAGTGTCTATTCTGGTTATTTGCTTTATCATTGTGCTTATTTTGTATTTTGTGACCATTTCTTAAGATTTTATTTTACATTCCAAATGCAAGCTTTTGTCATTTATATGCATTGTAAATATTTTCTTCCTAGACTGGTGCTTACATTTTTATTTTTTTAACAGTGTCTTTTGATGCTCAGAAGATTCTAATTTGA
>NW_011406151.1:0-1203 GCF_000754665.1 Bison bison bison | reverse complement strand
TTTAAGAGTGGCTTTTTTCTTACTATAAACTGAAAGGGAGACACACAACTTTGGTTTTGTTGAGTTACATTTCTTTTATTTGTTTCTATTTATTGCTTTAATCCTGAGATTAATTGATAGCATATTCATTTTAATGAACTTGATCCTAAGATAATGATTATTACATTTTAAAATGGCACAGCATTTTAAAATGTAATTTCATTCATTAAAAGTACACATATAGCAGTTGGTTAAGTTTTGATAAGAAGTAGATTTAGAAGGCCTCCTGGGGCCTTTTAGCTTACCTGTATAAACAAGAATTGAATGTCTGTTTGACATGGTATGAACTACATTATAACTTCTGACCTCAAGAAGAATACACTAGCACACTTAAAATCCTTTAAGTTTGTTCTCCAGTGGTTTGAGCTATGCCCCTACAACTTGTTATCTGCTTTGAGTTTTTATCATAGACATTAAAATATAGACATCTGTTCAGTTCCAGAATCTAACACACATTCAAATTAGTGGATAAATATTACTTTTGTAGTGGGTATTTCAGAATTTAAAGTTTCAGTGGGTGGTTATTCTGATCAATCACTGGTATGTGTATAGAGATGAGACTCAGCTGTAGATCCTTTCATTTTTGGTAATGACTAGTTCCAAGAATGACCTGAGACTAAATAATGACAATCCGTATTTTTGAAGCAAACTGTCTCCTTGGGAATCTTAATTAGTGTTTTCATAAATATTACTAATTTTATTGGTTAACTTTTTCATATAGGTAATATATTCATATATTCAATAACCAAAACATTTAATTATAGAGTAAAAAATCTCCTACCCTTGGCCCCTTCTGCACAGTTCTCTTAGGTAACCTTTCTTCTTAGTTTCTTAGGTTTCTTCCCAGAGTTTCTTTTTATGTAAATCAATATGAATAAATGCTTATTTTTCTCACAAAGGGAATATGTTATACATACTGTTTCCACTTCCGCTTGTTTACATGCCATCTGTTTGCTACATTTTTAATATTCCTACTTTGTGGACTTCCATACTGCCTTTTATTTTTTAATTCTTGGTGGAATGTTTGTCAAAATTTTAATCTCCTCTGTGGGATGATTCTTCTGACTACTGTTGTTTAGTAAATTTTGCTGCTTTTCTTTTTACCACTGTTGTGCTGGTTAGGATTCAGTGGAAGCTGATGATGGGGAATTATAGTTGGGGTTG
>NW_011406150.1:0-862 GCF_000754665.1 Bison bison bison | reverse complement strand
AACAAAAAAAAACTACCAAGGTACCGTCCTCTATCCCCCACAAAGCCACACTCTGGAAAACACCTCATCGCCCAGCTGGGTTTGGGGTGGCAGCTGTGGATGTGCCCACTGTTTCCCCAGCAGTGGTTTTAGGCTGTGCTTTGCTGGTGGCTCAGGTGGTGAACAGCCCGCCTACCAACACAGAAGACTCGGTTTCGATTCCTGGGCCTCGAAGATCCCTCTGTAGGAGGGCGCGGCAACCCGCCCCAGCGTTCCCGCCTGGAGAATCCCTCTCATGGACAGAGGAGTCTGGCGGGGCTCCGGTCCACGGGGCCACCAGGAATCAGACCCGGCTGCTTTGGGTCGTGCTGATTCCTTTCCAGTATTGCTCTCACTTGTAATGTGCCTTTCCATTCGTCTACAGTGCAAATCTCCATTTGTCTCGAGCCGAGTTCTTGCAGACCCCCTCCTCACCTTTTTCTGCTCCCGGGAATCCCATCCTTTGCAAATCTCCATTTGTCTCGAGCCGAGTTCTTGCAGACCCCCTCCTCACCTTTTTCTGCTCCCGGGAATCCCATCCTTTGCAAATCTCCATTTGTCTCGAGCCGAGTTCTTGCAGACCCCCTCCTCACCTTTTTCTGCTCCCGGGAATCCCATCCTTTGCAAATCTCCATTTGTCTCGAGCCGAGTTCTTGCAGACCCCCTCCTCACCTTTTTCTGCTCCCGGGAATCCCATCCTTTGCAAATCTCCATTTGTCTCGAGCCGAGTTCTTGCAGACCCCCTCCTCACCTTTTTCTGCTCCCGGGAATCCCATCCTTTGCAAATCTCCATTTGTCTCGAGCCGAGTTCTTGCAGACCCCCTCCTCACCTTTTTCTGCTCCC
>NW_011406149.1:0-680 GCF_000754665.1 Bison bison bison | reverse complement strand
ACCCACTCCAGTGTTCTTGCCTGGAGAATCCCAGGGACGGGGAGGCCTGGTGGGCTGCTGTCTATGGGGTCGCCCAGAGTCGGACACGACTGAAGCGACTTAGCAGCAGCATACTTGCATAAGAATGTTCACAAGAGCTTTCTTCATCATAGCCAAACGCTGGAAGCAATTCAAATACCATCAATAGGAAAATGAAGAAAGAAACCATGGTATATGGTATATTTTGCTGAATATGGTATTATTTTATTATTCAGCAAAATATGGTATATATAAAATATTCAGCAAAAAAAAGGACTACTTCCACATGCAACCACATAGATAAATCTCAAAAATATTATGCTAATCAAATCTTGTTAATCAAAAGCCGAAATTGTTAATCAAAAGCCAGACAAGTTAAAAAAGAAATCTGACAATTTGGACAAAGAGAGTATGGTTTCGTATATGAAATTTGTGGAATTCAAAAACCGACAAATACATAGGGTTTTGTCAACCTTCTGTATCCTTTTGTTTTAGCTGTGTCTCTTGTAAACAGCTATAATTTTCTGAGTCTGACAATCTTTGTATTTTGACTAAAATAGTCTACTTGTTTTTTTAAATAAGAACTTTGAGATATGATACAATTAGTCAATTTATTAATGTTTTAAGTAGAGATACTGGGTTTCAGTCGACCATCTTAAATG
>NW_011406148.1:0-959 GCF_000754665.1 Bison bison bison | reverse complement strand
TTTGTCACCCCATGGACTGTAGTCCACCAGGCCTATCTGCCCAAGAAATTCTCCAGGCAAGAATACTGAAGTGGTTTGCCATTCCCTACTCCAGGGTATCTTCCCAATCCAGGGATCTAACCCAAGTCCCCTTCATTTCAGGTGGATTTTGTACCACCTAGGCCAATAGGGAAGTCTCCACCTTTGCAAGAGAAATGCTGAAGATATAAAAATCTAATATTGAATTATATACACATTTTTTAAAGTATTAAAAATATAAAAAGAAATATATGAAGTTGATTCTGAATTTATTTCAAAAGGAATAAAGAGGGATATACAATACAAAAAAGCTAAGATTATATCCCTGTCTATCATCTCTGTATAATGAGCTGTGACAAGTAAGAACATTGTTGTTCAGTCGCCAGTCATGTCCAACTCTATGTAAACCTATGGACTGCAGCAAACCAGCCTTCCCTGTCCTTGACCACTTCCCAAAATTTGCCCAAGTTATGTCCATTGCATCAGTGATGCCTTCCAGCCATCTTATCCTCTGATGCCCTCTTCTCCTTCTGCTCTCAATCTTTGCCATCACCAGGGACTTTACCAATGAGTCAACATTTGCATCAAATGACCAAAATACTGGAATTTCAGCTTCAGCATCAATCCTTCCAATGAGTATTCAGGGTTGATTTCCCTTAAGGTTTACCAGTTGATCTTCTTGCAGTCCAAGGCACTCTCAGGAGTCATCTCCAACACCGCAGTTCAAAGGCATCAATTCTTTGGTGCTCTGCCTTCTTTAGGATCCAGCTCTAACAACCATATGTGACCACTGGGAAGATCATAGCCTTGACTATACGGACCTTTGTCAGCAGAGTAATGTCTCTGCTTTTCAACACATTGTCTAGTTTTGTCATAGCTTTCCTGCCAAGAACCAAATGTTTTCTGATTTCATGGCTGCAGTCACCGTCTTCAGTATTTTA
>NW_011406147.1:0-742 GCF_000754665.1 Bison bison bison | reverse complement strand
GAAGGGATAGGCTACCCACTCCAGTATTCTGGCCTGGAGAATTCCGTGGACTGTATAGTCCATGGGGTCGCAAAGATAAGGCACGACTGAGTGACTTTCACTTTACACGAGGACCCTAAAGCCCAGGGTGATGAAGAGGCTTGTCCAGGATCACATAGTAAAGAGGGAACAAAGCAGGAACTGAAGCCACGTGTCCCCTGCCCCTGTGTGTCCGCCCCTGCTCTGGGCCGCAGGGAGCCTCCAAGCAGAGCCCCTGGTGGCTCTGGCCTCTCAGTGGGACCTGCCAGGATCTCAGCTCCTGGGGTTGGGCCCACCTGAAGATGCCCACGGCCCTGGCCCAGAGCCTGGGAAGGAGCCGGCCGGGGCTCGGGCGTCTGTCACGTGAGGACGGCAGGGCGGGCTCTTCCTGGAGGGCCCAGTGGGAATGCCTGCGCTCCCCGCGTCTTAGAGTCCCGCGACGGAGCCTGTCAGGGTCACGGGGGCCGAGACGCGCCAGTCAACCCGCAGAAGCCGATCTCATGTGGGATCTCACGAGGCTCACAGAGCCACACGCTGATCACGTGCAGGAGACACCGCCGCAAAGCCGGCTGCGAGGCATGAGCCACAGAGCCCAGTGTCCTTCCCAGGTCGCGGGTTCTTTCCACCACCTTATGCTTCTTTGAATGAACATTATAATTACTCCAAAGGAGGGAGAAGGATTTAAGTGTTCACTAGTGTTCTGCTCAGGGAACGTTTCTGTTTA
>NW_011406146.1:0-881 GCF_000754665.1 Bison bison bison | reverse complement strand
TTTGAAAAGATCAATGAAATTTATAAAGCCAAAAAAAAATGGAGATAAATTACTATTATCAAGAATTATTAGAATACCATAGACTTTAAAAGGATAATGAAAGAGCATTATGAGCAACTCTGTGTCCACAAATTGAATAACCTTGATGAAATGGACCAATTCCATGAATGATGCAATTTAACACACTTACATATGAAGAAATAGACAGTTTAAAGAGTTCCTATATCTATTAATGAAATTGAATCTGCTGTTAATAACCTTCCTAAACAGAAAACAGTAGGCCTGTGTGAGCTTACCTGTGATCTCTACTAAACATTTAAGGAAGAAATTAAATTATTTCTCTACAATCTCTTTCAGAAGCTAGAAGGAAAAGTAATATGTCTTATTCTTTGAGACCAGCATTACTCCCAAAACCAGACATGGCAAGAAAAGAAGACTGCAGACCACTGTCTCTTATGAACATAGATGCAAAAATTTTCAACAAATGTAGGCAAATTGAATCCAACAATGTATAAGGAGAATTATGTACCATGACAAAATGAAATTTACTCCATGTATGCAAATCTGTTTCAACAGCTGAAAATCAATTAATGCAATCCATCACATCAAAAACTAAAGAAGAGAGGAGGAGCCAAGATGGCGGAGGAGTAGGACGGGGAGAACACTTTCTCCCCCACAAATTCAGCAAAAGAGCAGTTAAACGTCGAGTAAATTCCACAAAACAACTTCTGAATGCCGGCAGAGGACATCAGGCACCCAGAAAAGCAACCCAACTCTTCGAAAGGAGGTAGGAAAAAATATTAAAAACAAACAAAAAAAAGAGACAAAAGAGGGAGGGACGGAGTTCCGTCCCGGGAAGGGAATCTTAAAAAGAGAGAAGT
>NW_011406145.1:0-869 GCF_000754665.1 Bison bison bison | reverse complement strand
TTTAAAACAGTTTTAAAAAATTAGTTCATGGTTACCCAATAGAAAATGAAATAACATTGTCAGTTTATAAATATAGCAGATGTTTCCCTTCTTACTCACTTCAAGAATGATTTACTTTCTCTCATATAAAGGTCCAGGATGTACTTTTATCAAAGGGAAATCCTTAAGATAGCTGCAAAGAATAGTATGTACTAATATACAGTGTTTAGTTCTTCCACAGAAAAGCAAAGAGGGTGCAAGGAGGGCGGGTTTAGTGATTAAACAGCCAAGTGTTTGGTTCTTTGTGCTTTTACCGCTGTGTTCTATCAGATAGAGGTCATACAGCCTACCGTTTTTTCCTTCTCTTGAAATACGCTTTCTACAGTCTGTAAATATCGAGGAAGAACATCTCAGTAGTAAGTCTAAATAGATGAAAAATTAGTTTAGAATTAATGCAAACCTTATAATTATAAAGGCAGCTCACCTCATATCTAGATCAAAAACTTAGCTCTTTTATTGTTGTTCTTTTAAGTGACAGAAGGACTGCATTTGAGCTCTGCTGTCCAGCCTTCACAGTGTTTTGTATTCTGGCCTGACTGTTTCTGTCAGCACTATTTTCCATGATTATTCTGAAGTTTACTCAACCCACTGTTCCTACATTTGCTTACAGTGTTCCTCGTAGTTACCATGTCTTTCTCTTTCACTGCCTCTTCAAATGTTAATGCCATTCAGGGTTTTGTTTAATTATACTTCTTGCATCATCTTCTCGAGTTTTCTTACCAACACTCATTTCTCTTTTTCTAGAATTCCTACACCGTGCAGTCAGGAGAACAATTTAGTACCTAATTAGAAGTCATAAAGTATTTAATTTTAAGTGTATATAAACTCAT
>NW_011406144.1:0-684 GCF_000754665.1 Bison bison bison | reverse complement strand
GATTCATTTTGATATTTGCAAAACTAATACAATTATGTAAAGTTTAAAAATAAAATAAAATTTAAAAAAAATAAAAAGCACTATCTATAAGGGGACAGACTAATATATTACACTTCATTAATATAAAAATCTGTTTACTAAAATGTACCATTAGGAATACAGAAAGATATCTGCCATACACATATCTGACAAAGGATATTAATCCAGAATATCTAAGAAACCTGTAAGTCAATAAAAGAACTGAAAAGAAATAAACAACCTGCCAATGCAGGTTTTTAACAGGAAAAATATATCAACCTCAGAGAAGATCCTATTGCCAACAGGCATATGTAAAGATGTTCAGTTTAATTACTAGGGAAATGCAAATTAAAATCACAATGAAATACTACTATATCCCCAGAAGAATAGGCAGAAATTTTGAAAGCTGAGCATGCCCTTTGTGGACAAGGACATGGGAAAGTCGCATATACTGCTAGAGGGAGGAAAATGTGTCAGGTTGAACATTATGTATAATACTGAACACATACATAACCTACTTAGCTACACCCCCAAAAGAAATGTATACATCCAAAAACGTTCATAGCGTTGTTGTTGTTTAATCACTAAGTTGTGTCCGACTCTTTGCGACCCCATGGACTGTAGCCCACCAGGCTCCTCTGCCCATGGGATTTTCCAGGCAAGAAT
>NW_011406143.1:0-712 GCF_000754665.1 Bison bison bison | reverse complement strand
CTAATTAGTAACATTTCACCGTGTTTGCTGTCTTCGCCAGTGTATCTGTATGCAGGTTTTTTTTTTTTTCCTCCAGTCAATTGGTAATTAGTTTTGGCACCATGACTCTTCACCTTTAATATTTCGGTGTGCATCTCCTTAGAACAAAGGACAATCTCTGCCCTATCTACAGTATAATTAACATAATCAGGAAAAGTAAAGTCAATACCACCTCATGAAATTCACAGACCATTCCTCCCCAACTGTCCCAATTCTGTTCTTTAGCGTTGTTTTGAATCCGGTTTCCAAAAAGACCCCACATTACACTTAATTGTCACATCTCAACTCCTGTTCATCTAGTACCATTCCTGGCCTTTTTTGTTTTTCACAACACTGACATTTTAAGAGTTCAAGTCAGTTATTTAGCAAAACGTCCCTCAATTGGATTTGTATGATCGTTTCCTTACGATCAGATTTGTCAGACGTTTTTTTGGAGAAATCCTACGTGAGTTTGTGTCCTTCTCAGTGCATCTCAGTACATGATGTCAGTTTGTCCCATTAATGGCAACATTAAGCTTCGTCATTTGGTCAAGGTAATACCCACAAGATTTCTCTAGTGTATGGATAACTTTTCCTCTTCATGATACTCTGCTGCTGCTGCTGCTACTGCTAAGAGTGCTAACTTTTTAAATAGATTTTGATCTGTTTAAAATGAAGCTTTTGCATTAGCTGT
>NW_011406142.1:0-687 GCF_000754665.1 Bison bison bison | reverse complement strand
GAACAACAGGAGCATTTGCCATCTGTCTCTGCCGAGATTGAACCCTGTGCTGCTGCAGCTGGTGACTTTCAACACCCCCCTGAAGGGCATTCAGGGTGGAGAGGGAGGCACTCTGTGCTCCACTGGTGGAACAGGTCTTTAGATAGTCAGGTGTTTGCAGAACTGATTCCATAATCCCAATCCTTGCCTCTCTTCATGTCTAGAAAGTCACTCAATGCTTCATGGTGACATCAGCTCCTTGTGACTAGCAGAAAACCATCTATGAAATAAGCGCTTGATTGCACTGAACTTCCCCTTCACGAAAGTCTTACATTTCCACATTCCCCTGCTGCCTCTTCAAAGCAGTGTCTCAGAGCTATCCGAGGTACTGTCTCCCAGGCTGCAGTCCTCATTTGCCCCAAATAAAACTTTACCCACAACTCTCACATCATGCATCTTTTTAGTCAACACTGCCTTCCTTCCATCTTTTCTTTCTTCCCTATCTATCTTTGATATAATATATATATATATATATTTTTTTTTTTTTCCTGAACTCCAGGGCATGTAGGATCTTCGTTCCCTGACTAGGGATGGAACCCATGCCCCCTGAAGTGGAAGTTCAGAGTCTCAGCCAGGGAAGCCCCACCCTCATCTTTGGCAGTTCCCTCTGGGTTCTCCAAACACAATCATCTCTGCTGTCAATCTCCA
>NW_011406141.1:0-820 GCF_000754665.1 Bison bison bison | reverse complement strand
TCCTCGTTTTGGCCTTAAATCCTGCTTCCCCTTCTTGAACCCTGTCCCTCCAGTCACAGGTGGCTCCTCGCTGTGCCTCCAACAGAAAAGGGACGAGTCTTCTTCAGGGCCTTTGCATTTGCTGCCCCCCTCTCTGTGGCATGCATTTCTCAAATAAGTACGTGCATGCTTCTGTACTTCCTCAGACTCAGATGAGGTGTAAGCTTCTCAAACCTTCTGTGCTTCATGCTAACGCTACAGGCCTCATGAGTATTCAAAAATCCATTCCTCCAACTAAAATTCTCTGTATAGAAATGACAACATGTAAATACATGTGTGTGTACATATTTTGTTTAATCTTCTATCTCTTGAAAGATAGAGTTTATCTGTTTTATTCATTGATCTACTGTAGTACTTAAACATGTCATATACATTATGTTCTCAATGAATTTATGTGCTCAGTTGTGTCCAGCTCTTTGCAACTCCATGAATTGTAGCCCACCAGGCTCCTCTGTCTATGGGATTTCCAAGTAAGAATACTGAAGTCGGTTGCCATTTCCCTCTCCAGGGGATCTTCTCAACCGAAGGATCAAACCCATGTCTTTTGTGTCTTGTGCACTGCAGATATATTGAGCCACTCTCAATCCATATTACAAATTTGTTAAAGGAATGACTCCTTTAATAATTTGAGATGCTGTCGATTGAAATCATTTTTCTTTATATATATATCCTAAGATGTAATCAAATATATAAACATATACATATACATGCCTATGGGCTTCTCTTGTGTCTCAGATGGTAAAGAATCTACTTGCAATGCAGGATACCTGAGTTTGATCCC
>NW_011406140.1:0-685 GCF_000754665.1 Bison bison bison | reverse complement strand
CCCAGCATTTCTCATGATGTACTCTGCATAGAAGTTAAATAAGCAGGGTGACAATATACAGCCTTTATATACTCCTTTTCTTGTTTGGAACCAGTCTGTTGTTTCATGTCCAGTTCTAACTGTTGCTTCCTGACCCTGCTGCTAAAATGGGTTGGGGACCACTGCTGTATACAATAGCCAGCCAAATAAAAGACATGTACCCAGAGGCCTAGTTATGCCCATATAGCTAAGAAAAGGATTTACAGCACCATGAGTTTCTTTGTAGGAATGCACCAAAATAAAATCGATTGGGACTGAGATGTATACCACGCCCCCAAAGCCAAAAGTCCAACTTTCTTTTGTGTTGCCAGCATTACTGTCCCACAAAAAATGTCAGCCTTTTGCTTCCTCTTCTCAGATTCCTTTCATGTAGTATTTTTACTCGTGGGATTTATCCTGTTGCAAGGTGTGACTAGGTGTTAGCTTTTGTTCCTCTGGTTTTGGTGCTTGGTGCCCCAAAGCACACACCATCAGCGCCCCCTTCCTCCTATCCTTCTGATCATTCAGTGGGCTCCTCCTGCCTTCTGTCTCCCAGGGTTGGCATTTTGCTGTCTGGCTTCTTTTTCCCCAGCACTATAGAATGCTGCTGTGCCTGTGACCCATGATGGACAGGACAGAAGTACCAGGGAATGAACAACCCCTGGGA
>NW_011406139.1:0-793 GCF_000754665.1 Bison bison bison | reverse complement strand
CCTGCCAATGCAGGAGACCTGAGTTGGGAAGATCCCCGGGAGGAGGAAATGGCAACTCACTCCAGTATTCTTGCCTGAGAAATTCCACAGATAGAGGAGCTCGGCCAAGCTCAAAGAAGCAACTGAAGCAATGGGGCACACACACACGCAGAGAATTGACCAGTCATCCTTCTCTCAGGATTTGAAGCAACTCTCCATCTGCTACAAACCACCAAATTCCCCGCTATGTGTCTGTGTTAATCAATTACAAGCAAGTACACAGACACAGGAAACCTTCTTTGCATCCAGCCCTGATTTTCAAAGAAACCTTATTCTCAGACCTTTCCAATGATTCCTTCCCGAGTGCTGAATCAGCAGGCTTCCCTTCTTATTTACCCAAAAACTGTGATGAAGGTGGGGTGCGCAAAGAATAAAGGGTAAAAGGTGGGGAAAAAGAGAAATGTAGAGTGTATTGAAACTCTCTGGTCTCCTGCAGAGCCAGCAGGAATGGGCTGAGAGATTCTTGAATAAAGCACAGCGCTTTGCACAATGGCTGACTCTGTCCAATAACCCAGCATTTTTGGTTGACAATCAGAAATATAAAACAGTTTAATAATAGTGAGTGTTGTTAGGAATTTCAAGTATCTTCAAGGGCATTTGACTTCAATGAGCTCAGTGATGGAGTGTTCAAGTAAAGAGAGTGTTGTTAATGTGCTAAATTAAAAGGCTAATCAAAGAGGCAAGTGCTACAAATGAGAACAGGAACACAATTAGTTAAAGGAGGATTGAGAGACAGAAGGACTTTTTTTTTTTT
>NW_011406138.1:0-712 GCF_000754665.1 Bison bison bison | reverse complement strand
GTCTATGTATATGACTGAGTCACTGTGCTGTCCATCTGAAACTGTCACAACACTGTTAATTGGCTATACTTCAATATAAAATAAAAGGTTAAAAAAAAAAAAAACAGAAAGAAGGAAAGAAATGGAAGAATGGACCCTTCCCTTCACAGCAGCAGTAAAGCTCTATTGCACTGGTGAGACATCTCCTTTGGACCAGAAGAAAAAAGTTCATGCTCTGCAAGTCTTGATTTTATCTCTCATTTCAACTAAGGAGTGATGTGACTCTGTTGGACTGTCTTGATATTTTGAAAGTAAAGATAATCAAATGCATATATAGCAAGACTTTGGTTTTATAAATAGAGAATGTCTATATATATGTGTGTGTGTGTGTGATTTTTGTGTTGATTTTAGAAGTTCTGGAGGGAGTATTGCTAAATATTGATAATGATTATCTCTAGGTTTGATTTTGCCTAGATAAGGGTGCTGGTGTAAAGGCACTGAATAGGCAGCTTTTAGTTTGATGCAATGTTCTAAGTGGATGATGTGCTCTGTGGTTTTGGGGTGCCTGCACTGTGAGGCTTGGCTGAAGTCTGGCACAGCAGTCTGTCTTATCTGCCTGCCATTAGGGCTTTGCAAAGTGAGTTGCAGCCCTCTCTGACTAAATAGATCTCGTCTCTCTTAGTTTGTAAAAATTACTGTGGACTCTGTGTTCCACCCAGGATTTATGATTTCT
>NW_011406137.1:0-691 GCF_000754665.1 Bison bison bison | reverse complement strand
CAGGCAAGAATATTGGAGTGGGTTGCCATTTCCTCCTCCAGGAAATCTTCCCAACCCAGGGAGCGAACCCATGTCTCTTGCATCTCCTGCATTGACAGAAAGGTTCTTTACCACTAGCGTCACCTGAAAAGCCTCCTCCCCTCTCCTACTGGTGAGCTATTCATTCCTAATAGAGATTGACTTAAAATTGATAGCAGTTTACACAATGCAAAGTAGGTTTCATAATTAGTTGAATGCATTATATCTAATCCCCATTATGAAAGCATGTTCTCTTGGAGATATGCCTGAAGTCTGGTGTCACTGGAGCACAAAATGTGTTTGGGAGCAGTTACTTTCAACAGTGAGACTGGACAAGTAGCTAGATCCTGGAGACCTCTGTGTGCTGTGCTAAGGAATTTGGATTTTATTCCGAAAGAGAGGCAATTGAGTAATGAAGTACAGGGAAAGTTGAAAGAGAGCATAAAGATATGGATTTTGAAAAAGCCCCCAGGCAGCACTGTCAAATATAGATTATGTGTTGGGTGTTGGTGAGAGAGACCATTAGGAGTCTATTAGGATAATGAGGACCTAAAGTATGGCAGTAGGAAAGGAAAGGAAGGAATAATTTAGACAGATAAGAACACTGGATGATTTTACTTAGTGACAAAGGAGATGTTGAGGGTGTGTGTGTGTGTGTGTGTGTGTGGTGTGG
>NW_011406136.1:0-687 GCF_000754665.1 Bison bison bison | reverse complement strand
GGAAAATGTATAGTTGTAAATACCTACATTTAAAAAAGAGAGAAATATCTCAAATCAACAACATAACTTTCTACATTAAAAAGTGGGGGAAAGGGACTTCCCTGGTGGTCCAGTGGTTAAGAATCTGCCTGCCAGTGCAGGGTAGGCAAGTTCAATCCCTGGTCTGGGAAAAATCCCACAAGTGCCTAGGCAGCTAAACCCTTGCACCCTAACTATTGAGTCTGTACTCTAGAGCTGGGCTGCGACTACGGAAGCCCACATGCCCTAGAGTTCATACTCGACAGCAAGAGAAACCTGAGAAAAAGCCCATGGGCAGCAAGGAAGACCCAGTGCAACCAAAAATAAGTAAATAAAAATTAAAAAAAAAGAAATGGGGAAAAAGAACACACTAAACCCAAAGAAAGCAGAAGGAAACAATGTGTAGAGCAGAAATTAAGAAAAAAGCTTAGAAAAACAATAGAGGAAAAAACAAAAAGTTGGTACTTTGAATAGGTCAACAGAAGTGGCAAATCTTTAGTTAGACTGATCAAGAAAAAACAAGACTCAAATTATTAAAATCAAGAATGAAAAAGAGGACTTTGTGATTTATAATAAGAAATATGTACTTGGTCTTCATCAGGTTACTGACAACAGAACTTTTAAAACCTTCGGAATTTCCTAAGTGATTAGAAAGAACAATGAAAGGAG
>NW_011406135.1:0-677 GCF_000754665.1 Bison bison bison | reverse complement strand
ATTCCTTTTTTTTTTTTTTTTTTTACCTATTATAAATAACTTTGAAATAAAGATCTTTGTGTATAAGGCCTTAGAAAATTTTCCTTTTGATTAGTTCCTGTTGTGGGATCCATTTGAAAAGTCCATTGATTTCTTTAAAAACTTGTTTAGAGACAGTATTGTTACATTTTTTTAAATTGTAAGGTTCCCAAATTTCAGTGTATCCATAATGAATTTTTCCATTTGTAGGCATCATATTACCATCACCCCGGTCGAAGTATAGAACATTCCCAGTGCTCCAGAACGCTTTCTCCTGCTTCCTCCCAATCTGTGCCTCTTGCCTCCCAAAGTAATCACTGTTTTCACCTGTATTACCATAGATTATTTTTACCTGTTCTTGAACTTAATGTAAGTGGAACCATACTGTATATACTCTTTTGTGGCTGCTTATACTTAACTTTTTGTTTGTGGATTCACTCATGATGCTGGGTGCAGAAGTAGTTGGTCTTATTCACTGATGACTGTATTTTGTCGGATGAATAAATATGGGAAAAAAAATCACCATTAATGAATACTTATTTACATTTTTTTAAAGCAGTTATGAATAAAGCAGCTGTGAACATTTACTTAAAACTCTTTTAGTGGACATACACCCTTATTTCTTTTGAGTGTGTGTGTGTGTGTGTGTGTGTGTGTGT
>NW_011406134.1:0-951 GCF_000754665.1 Bison bison bison | reverse complement strand
TGGTGGGCTCCAGCCCATGGGGTCGCAAAGGTTGGGCACAACTGAGCAAATAACACACCCAAGAGACCCCTGTGTTCTCCATTAACACAGCTTTCATATAGATTATTTCTTCCCTCTCTGCCCCACCCTTGTTCCACAGCTATCTAACTCCTTAATATTCAGGTCAACTTGCAACTACTCTGAGGAGCCTTTGATCCTTCAGAATGGGTTAGCCTCTCTCTTCTCTAATGTTTCATAGTTCCCAGAGTACATTTTTAAGTATTAGCCAGTTTTGCATTTATTTATGTGATCTCCTTTGCCAGACTGTGACTTTGGAGCAGAGGCTGTGTCTTTCCTCTAGATATCCACCTTGTCTTCATCACCATGTGTGGGTCACTCAAGAAATATCTGTAAATTAATTAATGAGCATTTATTTGGCATCCTATAGACTGAACCCCAGATTAAATAGCTGGCACTTCAATCTCCAATTGTCCTGTCACCACATAGAACCTTTATTTACCAGTCACAACTTCCCTGGGGTTTGATTTCTCCCATTAGCAACCCAGCAATAGTCCTCTAACTTCTTTGGCCTTATCTCCCAGGATAATGACAGAACATAAAAGTCATTAAAGGGTTAAACATGCAGCAATCTGTTTGACATGAAACGAAGATGAAGAAATTTTAATAAAAATACAACCCTACCAGGATTTAGACTCATTACCTCTGCAATATAAGGAAGACACCAGGCTATGTGAATTTACAGGTGTTAATTAGCCAACAGAGGACTCCTGGATTGTTCCCAGAATACCATACAGACATAGAGAAATAGAAAAATTCAATCAAAGAGCATTCCCTAGCTCATAGGAAGGGCTGCATGAGTGCACAATGTCATGCAAATCAGGTTTAATTTACTGCCTGTTTTTCTGCTTCCACCAAATTTGTTGAGGAAAATGGATCTTTCTCTACTTATAA
>NW_011406133.1:0-910 GCF_000754665.1 Bison bison bison | reverse complement strand
GGCCTGTGTGTAAATCCTTTGCGGATCTCCAATGGAGAGGAATGAAAACGGTGGGTCACCGGTGCCCTGGCACGCCCTCCCTCCTGTCACTTCCATCCTCCTGGCCCAGCTGGGGCAGAAGCACCATGGAGTCCGTGTGCCATCGTGCCCTTGGCACACGCGCCCACTGCTCTGGGAGCGCTTAGTCCAGGGGAACAACCACACCCAGGAAACTACCAAGGACTCAGCAAGCATCGAAAACAGAATAATAAAAACTCAGTCATATGTCTTCTCCTCCTTTACTTTCCAAAGTCATTTCAGCTGTTTCCAAGTTTTGTGTAGCTACGATACCACACATGCCGTCCTATTTCGTTGAGCTTCTCCGCAACAAGTTAAGTAACACACACCACAGATTTAAAAGGGACAAGTTCCTGGTAATAAGGAAAGAGAAAAAAGCATGTGAATCCTCAAACTATTAGTCAAAATACAGAGCCTAGACCATAAGCTTCTGATGGTAACTAGTGGGTCTGTGCCTAAACTATATTCTGAAGTACCACAGAGCACCTACCATAGCAATTAATACAATGCACGATGAGTCTTGTTCTGTGTGGGGCCCTGAATGTAGGGATAGAATAAGACTGTTTCTACCTTGTGCCCATCAAAGGCTTTGACAAGAGAGGCAGAGTCACATAGGAGCTAAGAGGTCCTCTCCCTGTGCCTCAGTTTCTCTTTGTTAGATGCGGGTTCTAATAGGGATTCTCCAGGAAAGAATACTAGAATGGGTTGCTATGCCCTCTGTGGGGTCAAAGAGAGTGAGACATGACTGAAGTGACTTAGCAAGCTCGCACACACTAGTAGGGCCTCTCTCATAAGGTCACTGTAAAGGCTATGAGTTGTAAGGCTCTTGAAATAGTGTTGGCGCATGTACAAG
>NW_011406132.1:0-1276 GCF_000754665.1 Bison bison bison | reverse complement strand
GTCTCAACTTATAGGACTAAGACTTGCTCTTGCACATTCAGTGGACTCCATGAAGTAGTTTCTTCACCTAACAGAGCTTTGGATTTTGGCTTTTATCCCCAAATCTAAACCTACCCTGTCATTATCTTGTGATATGAACAGATATCACAGAACAGGCTGCTATTAATTACCTGTATCTTCCTGTTTTTTAACTGATAGGGGACTCGGAATATCAAAGGCCTTAAGAATCTGTATTTTGATTCAAAATCCCTAATGAAGTCTGTGTTCTCCTGTGAGGCTTGTGTTCACTTTCTCTTTCTCTTACATAATGAATTAATCACACTCTGCCTATCACTTTATTCTGCCATTTGTTCTACAGTCTTGTACCATTTTTCCATTTCACCTAATGTCTTGCTTTTAAATTTCATTCATCCCCATGGATCTAAGTTTGTCTCCCTTTGTTTGGCTTTCCCCTGGCAACAGCCCCTATGATGGATTTCAATCTCTTAATTTCTATTACAAGGGCATTCTCTGGTGGTGGCTACCAGTGCATTAACCTCTCTGGAGCCTCATCTCATCTTTGGAGGAATGAAGTGTAAGATGGAGGGCAGAGAAAAGACTGATGACTGAGAACCAATAAATCAGCTGTATTTTTTTTCCGTTTCTTTCCCCGCTCTCCACTCTCTTCACCTGTCTCCCAGCCTTGGTCCTTCCTCCAGGAAAACTGCAAGGTTGCCCCACTCTCATGTGCGTCTTTCAGAGCTGTCTACAGACCATTGTCCCTGTACGCTCAGTAACTGTACAATAACTGCCTGCAAGCAGGCATCTGTTCTTCTTTCCTAAAATCACTAGCAATAGGTAATAAAGAGAAAAAGAAAAATCAAGGTTGCAGAGTAAGAATATGAAGTCTTCATCAGCCAGTCAAGGTTAAGAGACAGAAAGAACAGGTGTAGATCCTAGGAACACACCCATTCCTGTCCTGTCCTAGAGCATTACGAAGACTATGTGAAAGAGAGAGAGAGAGAAAGAAAAGAATCTTTCTATTTATCACTGAGACAAAATAGAGAAACACTCCCAAGTGAGAGATGCTTCCTGGGAAAACAAATGAAAGCAAAAGCGGGAGTCTTGGGAGAGAGCTCTGGGAGAAGTCTTTCCAAGGCAGTTGGGCCTCCATCCCACTGCAGCTCACCATTCCCCCAAGGCCTCGAGGCAGCGCATGCGGCCCAGCATCAGCTCTGGGTCGTCCTTGTTGGTGTCCATTTTCTTATCATAGGCCACGAGAGCATCTTCCCACTCG
>NW_011406131.1:0-677 GCF_000754665.1 Bison bison bison | reverse complement strand
GGGACTGCCTTGATGAAAGCGCTCAGCAATCAGATGGATACAGATTGAACACATTCACAGGATTCCTTTCATTGTTCTGCCTTACATGTTTGTTTTCTGAACAGCAACAGTAAAAGAAGCCTTTCCTACCTCAGAGTGGCATCCTTGACTACTTGCCGCCCGTTATTTGTTTCAGCAGATTTCCAAGGTGACTGCTGAAATTCCCCAAATATTCCAAAGATAGACACGTCCTTCCCTGTGTTTGCTGGGACTCCTTCTTTTTCCATCTTGGGACTGTCTGGTTGAAAACCATCGCTCTCTCGTTGTTTTGTTCATCTTTACAAATGTTTATAATAAATCACTGCAGTAGGAAGCAACTCGTGACTAATGGGGAGGCAGCTGGACTAGAAACCAGGGGCCTTGGATGTGGTCTTCTCAGAAGCTGCTTGTAAGTCACGAAACCGACGCCCGCTCCCTGGGTGCTCCGTGCTGTGCTCAGTCGTGCCCGACTCTGCGACCCTTTAGACTGTAGTCAGCCAGGCTCCTCAGTCGGTGGAATTTCCCGGGCAAGAATACTGAAATGGGTTGCCATTTCCTTCTCCAAAGGTCCCCGGACCTGTATAAAATAGGCTGACAAACTTTTTCTGTGAAGGGGAAGACACTAAGTAGTGAGGGTTTGGGGAGTCTCTCACAGCTAT
>NW_011406130.1:0-744 GCF_000754665.1 Bison bison bison | reverse complement strand
CAGTGGGGCCACAGTAGGTCTCAAGAGTGGAATCAAGCCTGTGGAAGGCTGATGGACTTTTGTCTCATGTCCACCTTTGGGTCCAAAATCGGCCATCATCTGTCCCCTGTAGAGGGGTTACAATCTCACATGTGTGAATTTCTCCAAATAGCGAAGAGAAAAAGGTGTAACGAGAGATAACCAATTTTAGTAAAGAAGGGTCAAGAAGATGTAAATTAAGAAAATGATTTTATTTTTAACGTCTTCAAGTCTGAGCTGCTTGGTCTGTTCCAGAAAAATGGGCCTCCTCATTTCTGAAGAGTGGATTCAGAGCAAGTACGTGATGCTCCCATCTGGGCTCTCTGGGCTCTGGGAGAGGCTGTGTGCTGTGCCCTGAAGATCTTGCAAGCACACTCAGTTAGCTTTGGATGGCCCAGAGAACCTGCGTTTATTGTGAAGTCTGATTACCTATTGAACAGAGAAGGGAAGAGCATTTGGAAGTGATTGCTTGGGAAAAGCACAGAAAATACCCATTTTCTTGCCAGAGTTTTTATCTAGAAGTGGAAAAAAACAGGGTTTATAATGTCTATTTGTGAAAACTAGGAAGCTTTTAACTCTGGCATCTACTTAAGAAGAGATTCTGAATTTAAACATTTGGTCTGTTGGGTCTCTGCATTGCAGGCAGATTCTTCACCATCTGAGCCACCTTCGATGTCAGCGTCAGTAAGTAACCCTAACTGCCTCCAAATCTACAGTGTCATTCAT
>NW_011406129.1:0-1002 GCF_000754665.1 Bison bison bison | reverse complement strand
GAGTTAAGGCTTTAGTCCTTGCCATGAAACTTACCTGTCTAAGAGGGACCAGATCTCCTCTGGGAGACTTGCAGTAAGACTGGCTGCAGTTGGCACCATCTGCTAATTTCTATGACATGCTCTCATTAAAGAAAATCTATGCGACTATTGTGGTTTCCATGGCAGGCGATGTGTTTTGAATCCAAGGAACAAGTGGGAAATGGAAAGCTAATGGCTAGCAGTCATCACTTTGTTCTATGTTCTCTCATCTTTAAATAATAAAAGTATTATTAACTCTCATGTATTGAGTGTTTTCTGTGAGTCAGCCATTACCCTAGGCATGGGGAACCAAAACCACCTTCTTTTAAAAAATGCTTCTACAGACATACTACCTACTGAGGTTTTTACATCCCATCAGCTGAAACTCAACACATGCCACTCCTAACTGCAAGAGAATCTAGTATGAATGAATCTTCTAGTTTTTGAGCTTTTCAAATACAGTTAATCAGGGGAAAACGTGGCTGTGAAGGACTTTTGTGCCAACAATCGCAGAGTTTATCAGAGGACAAGGGAAGGCCACATTCTGAATTTTGTTTTTGTGGGTCTCTTTTTATATGTCAGTAAATAAATATATATATATACATAAGTGAGTTCATTGGTATAAATTTTGTGAGTTCATTGGTATAAATATATTAATATTGTATGTAAAAATAATTTTTCAACCTAAAAGTTTGCTTTCTTTCTTGATTGTGAAAGAAATTAAAAATTTTTGTGAGCTCCTGAAAGCACTGTCAGTCATAAACCTACTATATTTAATGTAGCTGATGCATTTATGTAACTTACTCTCCAATATCTTCCTTCCTCTCCTCTCCTATAAACTCTACTGTTTACCTTTACCCAAATTCCTGCTTTTCCCCCTAGTAGGAGATACTTTGAGCTTCCCTGATGGCTCAGCAATGAAGAATATGCCTGCAATGCAGAAGATATGGAATCGATCCTTGGGTTGGGAAGATCCCCTGGAGG
>NW_011406128.1:0-697 GCF_000754665.1 Bison bison bison | reverse complement strand
ATTGAACTCATGTCCCCTGCATTGGCAGGCAAATTCTTAACTACTGGATCATCAGAGATGTCTTTATTCCTTTTATTATTATTTTTTTTTTTTAGGACTTGATACTAGCAAGAGCCAGTGCTTCGTGGCAAGTACTAAAAAATAAATGGATTGCATATTTTATTTAATTTAAAAAAATTTTTATTGGGCAATAGTTGCTTTACAGTATTATGTTAGTTTCTACTGTATGGAGCTGCCCTTATAGGGTACAATGGTATTTTCCTGGCATCTAGTATTGAAGATGCAATAGAAATTATCTTGCTTTAATTTGAAGATGCCCATGTTTGAAGTGTTCCAGAGAGCTTGAGTGTAAAACTTGAGGATCATCACATGGCCAAAGAGAGAAAAATGACTCCTAAAAATATCAAGCAATATTTCACCAGCACATATTGTTTTGAAAGAATGGCATTTATATTTGCAAATTAAAAAAAATTCTTCAGGCCTGGGCGAGTTTTTCCTAGTTAACAAATTTTGCATGTAACCTTGTCCACATTCCAGACATGAGCCATACCGAGGAACTTCTATGTCAAGATAGCAGGCATATAGCTAGAATCTCTCTACAAATTCAAGCTGCCAAGAATTTGTTTGTCATATATGATTTACTGACTTGTATTTTTAACATTTACATCTCATATCTCCCTTTAGCTACAAGCTTCTT
>NW_011406127.1:0-719 GCF_000754665.1 Bison bison bison | reverse complement strand
GGGTATATACCCCAAAGAATTGAAATCAGGGACTTGAAGAAAGACTTGGGCTTCATAGTAACATCATTCACAACAGCCAAAAGGTGAAAGCAACCCAACTGTCCATTTTCAGATGAATGGATAAGCAAAATGTTGTGTCCGTACAATGGAATATCATTCAGCCTTTAAAAGTAAGGAAATTCAGACACAGTATGACGTAGATGAACCTTTAACCCCTTACGCTGAGTGAAATGTCAGTCACAAAAGGACAAATACAGTATGATTCCACCGTGTGAAGTCCCTGTAGTAGTAGTTAGATTCATAGAAACAGCGTAGAATGGAGGTTGCCCGGGACGGAGGGAGGGAAGACGGACAGAGCTCCAGTTTGAGAAGATGAGGAAGGTGTGGAGGTGGATGGTGGTAGTGTTTGAACAACTGTGTGGATGTACTTAATGCCACAGAACCATTTAAATTTTTTTAAAAAGGAGATCAGGGCTCTCGGCCTTAGCGCCATCTTTTGAGAAACCTCTGCGCCATGAGAGCAAAGTGGAGGAAGAAGCGAATGCGCAGGCTGAAGCGCAAAAGAAGAAAGATGAGGCAGAGGTCCAAGTAAACTTGTACACCCACGGGAGCCACAGAAGCAGAAACAAGGGAAGCCAGAGGCCAGGGACGCTGGTACAAAGTGTGGACTGCATGCCTACTATCTAGAACTTATCAATGGATCTGGAACATCTATGGCC
>NW_011406126.1:0-1010 GCF_000754665.1 Bison bison bison | reverse complement strand
TCCCATCTCTTAAAGAATTTTCCACAGTTTGTTAGAAAGGTTATCAGACCTATTTTGCAGATGAGGAAATGGAAGCACAGAAGGTTAAATAATCTGCTCAAGACAGCCCTTAGAAAAGACCACACCCCTTGCCCCTGGGCTGGGTTGGGGACCAGGCTTCTCTCAAGGTCGCTCAACCCTGGGGCTGGAGAGAGGTTTGAACCAGGCATCTGGGGCCACTGTTTTCCCCTGCCCTGGGCACTGGATGTGGCATTGCCAGCTTAAGCAGTGGGTCTGCTGGGTGTCAGGGATCCTGGGAGCCTCCATCGTGAGGTGAGAAGCCAGGGCTGATGGAAGGGAAGGTGTCTGAAAGTCAAGAAACTGGGATTCCCACTTCATTCCAGCCCCTGAGCAGCCTGTGACTTAGGAAGCCTCTTCTCTCTGTTCCACGGCCTCAGGCACACCATCATCCTTGTTTTTAAGTAAAGATCCTAGGTTGCAATAAATGTGAAAACACTTGGAAAAAAAGATAATGGCAGCAATAACTGCCCTTGGCCCTGCCGGAAGGGTCCCACCATCTGGAGCCCCTGCTTGAAGGAGAGCAGGGCATCTCGGTGCTGAAGCGGATGCTACTTGGTCTTTTGCCCAGGTGAATTCCCCACTCCCTTTGTCTGTCTCCATCTCTGTCTCTCCCCCTCTATCAGCTCTCTGCTTAACCGCTCAGTCATGTCCAACCCTTTGTGACTCCATGGACTATAGCCCACCAGGCTCCTCCATCCATGGAATTCTCCAGGCAAGAGTACTGGAGTGGGTTGCCATTTTCTATCTACTCTATCAGCTTCTGTTTTTCTCCCTCTGCCTCCCTCCTTCTCCCCTCCCTGGCATCTGTTGAATATATTAGATCATACATTTAACTTAAGGACTTCCCTGGTGGCTCAGGCAGTAAAGCGTCTGTCTACAAAAGGGAGACCTGGGTTCGATCCCTGGGTCGGGAAGATTCCCCTGGAGAAGGAAATGGCAATCCACTCCAG
>NW_011406125.1:0-1110 GCF_000754665.1 Bison bison bison | reverse complement strand
GACCCCCATGACTGTAACCTGCCACCAGGCTCCTCTGTCCATGGAATTTTCCAGGCAAGAATACTGGGGTGGGAGCCCTGGTCTCCCACATTGCAGGCAGATTCTGTACCATCTGAGCCACCAGGGAAGCCCCATACAAGCACGCGCACGCGCACACACACACTCATACAGACACTCACACACACACTCACACTCAGTTATGTTGAAATTTATCACATTTCAATATGAACACGTTATTAAATATCAATTACACCACAATAAAGCTATTTTTTAACCTACACAAGGGAATAAAGGTAATATTTCTCAACTTGGAATTCCTTGCTCTCTACAATCTGACCAGTCTGAAAATATTCTAATGACAATGGCCAATACTTGCTGATCTGAGGTCTGAACGTGGCCTGGCTAAGTATTTCTCCTCCTTTACAATTTTATTATGTTTTTGCCTCCTAGAACTGCTGCCCCCTGCTGATCACTCCTCAGAATGACACTTCTTTCCTCTGCCCTCAAAGGTCCCTGACTTCACAGGTGGCCCAGTAGTAAAGAATCTGCCTGCAATGCGGGGCACCCAGGTTCAATCCCTGGGTCGGGAAGATCCCCTGGAGAAGGGAATGGCTACCCACTTCAGGATTCCTGCCTGGAGAATCCCACGGACAGAGGAGCCTGGCGGACTACACGCCATGGGGTTGCCAAGAGTCGGACACGACTGAGCAACTAACACTGCACCCTCAGAGCTGGATGGAAGGAAGTCACTTCGCCAGCTTTGAGGGACAGGTCCTGCTTCTGCTGCTGTGGAAGCCTCAGTTTCTTCACCCATAAACCAGGGCAGGAGAGCTTGTCTCATAGTGCATGGCAAACAGGAGGCCCTCCTCAATCGTCAGCGTCCTTCTCTCAATGCAGGATTTAAGGAGCACCTACTGTGCAGAGGACTAAGGAAGGGGACTGAGACTCGGGCCTTTCCCTTTGGGGTGGACAGGGGAGGGGGATGCAGGCCAGGAATGGGGTCGGAGGTACAGGACTGCCCCCTTATTAAGCACCCACTGGGCGCCACACTGTTGTAAACCCTTGTGGAGGAATGCACCTCAGGCTTTCAGAATGCAGTGAGGAGGGTAC
>NW_011406124.1:0-709 GCF_000754665.1 Bison bison bison | reverse complement strand
GACACACAGAGGTTTGTACATTGAGAATTCTAGCTGTCAGGTGAACTGTATACTTCTGCCAGGCCAGCCCACCCTTTGCTTGAAGGGACCCAGAGTGATCGCAAAATAAGAGCACTTTACAATAAAGGGTGTGAGTTATAAATCATTTAGAAACATCAGGGATCTGTACTGTAAAGATAAAAATTTGTCTGGCCTGATGAAGTACTTCATTGTATGAAGATAAAACCTCAGGAAGCTATTAATGTAAAGCAAACACACACTGTGAATGATGTCTCTTAACTCATCTTCATAGTTTTATAAAACCTGTGCTGGGTTAAGATAACCATATGTCCTTAAAAGAACAGTTGAATTGGATAATATTTACATTTTGGTGCTTTTTATTTCCATGTTTAAAATAAGGTACTGAAGATAGTGTTTGTATATGAAGGAGATTTCCTGTTTAGATTTGGAACCATCAGCTGAATGTTGAGGGTTTTTCTCAGTAATAATAAGTACAAGACATCAGGTCCAGGGACTTCTTGGTGGTCCAGCGGTTGACCACTTTCCATTGCAGGGGACGTGGGTTTGATCCCTGGTTGAGGAAGTAAGATCCCGCAAGCCCTGGGGTAACTCAGCCTGTGCACACCACAGAGAGCCGGCACAGCCAAAAAAAAAAAAAAATAGACATCAGGTCCAACTGAACTCTGATTTATGTTCCTCAGTTTGATTT
>NW_011406123.1:0-692 GCF_000754665.1 Bison bison bison | reverse complement strand
GCATTCTTTAGCATCTCTGTACATACTGGTGATCAATTTCTTTTTTTCTCCACTTGGAATGAATGGCAATATACACAGACTGCAACACCACAGGGCTATTCTGAGAGCCCCACTTACCTTCCCAGATATTAAAGGTAGACTTAGGTGATCTATATTTTCCCCATAAGTCAGGTTTGACACAAAATATAGATGACTTGTTGCTGTGTTCAAATTCTTTGATCAATAGCCAGCAAGACACCTGCTGTACTTTCAGTCAGTCAGAAGCCAGCTTTAAAAGGACATAGTGTGAAAAGAGAAATTACAATTAGGCAAGACTAGTGTAAAATATTTAGGACATAAGATATCCAAATAAGCACTTTAAATTGACCTGTATAGAGTTAAAGGCATTTTAGCCTTCCTTATCAAGAAAAAAATAAAAAAGGTAATTATGGGGATTTTTAGACTTTGCAGGATCCTGTAGGAATTAGATTCCAAACTCTTCTTTAGTAACTCAGTCATTATATAATTTACTTTAAAAAGTTCAATCTGAACCTCTCTGCTGGGAAATAGAATATTCTGAAGCTAGCTACTGCTGCTGCTAAGTCACTTCAGTCATGTCTGACTGTGCGGAACAGCCCACCAGGCTCCCCCGTCCCTGGGATTCTCCAGGCAAGAACACTGGAATGGGTTGCCATTTCCTTCTCCAATGCATG
>NW_011406122.1:0-712 GCF_000754665.1 Bison bison bison | reverse complement strand
CTCTAACCACCAATGCGACTGTATTCAGAGATAGATCCTTCACAGAAGTAATCAAAATTAAATTAGGTCCCAAGAGTGGAGCTCTGATCCAGTAGGATTAGTACTCTTCTAAGAAGAGACACCCGAGAGGTTCAGTTTGCCCCCCTCCCCACACCACCTCTTCTGGTGAGCAAGCAGCAAAGGCCATGTAAGAATACAGCAAGAAGGTGACTATCTGCAAGCCAGGAATAAAGCCCTCCCCAGAAATCGAATAGGCAAGAACCTTGATCTTAGAATTATAGACTTGAGGACTGTGAGAAAGAAATGTGTCCTTTAAGACATTCACTGTGGTACTTTGTTATGGCATCTTCAGCAGATTAATACAGGCTGTGACTTGAATACCATCTCCTCATGAAACAACTAATGATAACCTTTAAAAATACAGTGTCTACCCTACAACACACACACACACACACCCCAGTGCTGTCTACTGTTCTGTTTCTTTCAGAGTACTGATCACTTATGAGGATTCTGATTTTAAAATATTTTTAGTCTTTTTAAGGGGCTTCCCTGGTGGCTCAGACAGTAAAGCGTATGCCTGCCCAATGCGGGAGACCGGGGTTCAATTCCTGGGTCGGGAAGATCCCCTGGAGAAGGAAAGGGCAATCCACTCCAGCACTCTTGCCTGGAAAATCCCATGGACAGAGGAGCCTGAAAGGCTACAGTCCATGGG
>NW_011406121.1:0-891 GCF_000754665.1 Bison bison bison | reverse complement strand
TTCTGCTCAGTTTTGCTGTGAACCTAAAATGGCTATAAAGTTAAAGCCTATTTTTAAAAAAGGAAGACTGCCTGACAAACTGTGGTAGTCAGACTTGGGTGTTTGGTAGACACTTTCTCAAAAATGAACAGAGTGAGCTTTGTTACTTCAAGGACAACAACTGACAGTATTTGTTACCAACAGTGAAATTTGAGCTATCAAGCAAAAGTTGGAATTTTGAAAAATTTGTATCTGCCACTGTAACTTTGACGGCTTCCATACATTTAAAGGCTTTCTGATATCGCTGGTGTGATCATGAATGTGATTTATTGAGGTTGTCTGTGAAATGCATCAACATTTGGAAAATCTGTTTAATTCTGTAAAGCAACATTTTCCATGACCAATGCATGAGCTACAAACTCACACATGAGAAACAGACTCATTCAAAGTGCAAAAGGATTAGTTGATGTTAATGTATTGGTATGAAGAGTAAGAAAAGTTCACTGATGTATTTTAGATTCCATATTGCAATTACTGTATCCCCTAAAAAACCACCACTTGTTGAGTTTTCGTATAGTATCAAAGAATAGTCACAATTGTTCAAAAAGACTGTGAAAATACTCCTCCCTCCCTTTTCCAAATACATATCTATGTGAGGTTGGAATGTATATATATATATAACTTAATCAGAATAATATACAACAGCATATTGAATACAAAAGCAGATATGAGAATCCAGTTACCTTCTATTAATTTAAACATTGGAGAGATTTGAAAAAATAAAGCAATGTCACTCTTCTCACTAAATGTTTCTGTTTGGAAATATAGATACTTTTATAAAAATATGTCACCTACATTAACATGTCATGGATTTATTATTGTTATTTAAGACTGAATAATAATTGTTTTTAA
>NW_011406120.1:0-781 GCF_000754665.1 Bison bison bison | reverse complement strand
TTTCTTCATTTTGGAGGCAAAGCTGGGCATTGAAGATGCACGGAGACAGGTGGCTATATGCCACCCCTCTACTTTCCACAGAGTGAAAGATGCAGGAAGCATGATAAAAGAGCCGAAGGCACATTCAATCTTCTACATAATAGGAGAGATGAGTTAAGATTCTCTTGGTTCTTGGACAGTATAAAAATTGAAAATTTATCCTCAAGCCAGAGAATGAAATCTTACCAGTCACAATCTATGCTGTCCTTCAGTTCTCGCAGATCCCTTTGGTGACTTTATCCCAAACAGCCGACACAAGTTTTGTTAACAGAAGCATCCCAGGTTTTTGGTAATCTACCACCTGGTATCCCGCAGAGTCCCTGGAAGAGTGCTGAACACACACTATGTGCCTCAGTTTCCTCATTTACAAGATGAGCACAGTAATAGCCCCTACTTCAGAGAGTTAACTGGAGGATTAAATGAGATATTGGACGGAAAGAAAGTTCTTAGCAAAGAGCCTGGCTCACTATAAGCCCCTCCTCCCATGAATGTTAATATCATAGTGAGATTTGCTGATGGTGTGTGGGCTTTTCATCTGGCTTTGCTTTGGTTTTGTAACAGTAAACTGGGAAAAGGTATTTGAAGTGGTCAAGGAGTCTTTCTGTTCCCTTCACTCCCAAACACAGACAATATCTAAGGTCAACACCCTGGGGTTATTCTGACTATTATGCACTTAAGAAACGTTTCTAACCAGTCACCAAAACAAGACCATTTCCCTTGGCTTACTTCTTCTTTTTTTTTT
>NW_011406119.1:0-766 GCF_000754665.1 Bison bison bison | reverse complement strand
GGCTCTGTGTCCTCCTCATTGCACTTGCCCAGTGTGAGTGGCACCAAGCTGGACATGGAGCCACAGCAGAGATCCCCATTGGTGAAAGTGAAGGGGAGCATAGAGCTGAAGAGACCCCTGGCCAAGGCCGCTTCCCGGCTGTCTCTCTTGGGAGGCAGGCCGAAGAAGAGGCCTGACCAGATGGAGGAGGCCTTGAAGCCTGAGAAGAAAATAACAGGAGGCCTGGGCACCAGAGTGGCCAGGACCCACCCCAGAGCAGCAGCCCTCACCTCCATGCCACAGACACAAGGCCAGACTGCAGTGCCCAAAGCTCCCAAGAAGCCAGGACCCTGATGTTCCACAGCTGTTGCCACAGTGCTGAAGACTCAGAAGCCAGGTCCTGCTGTTCTTGCCCAGAAGCCTAGAACAACAGCTTCCCCTCCCATGGTGGAAGGGAAGAAACCCAAATGTCCAGTCTGGGACTTAAAGGGGCAGTTATGTGACCTCAACACAGAGCTGAAATGCTGTGGTGAAAGGAAGTAGATGTTGGACCAGGAGAACCAACAGCTGTGGGACCAGCTCAGGGAGGCCCAGCAACAGGCCTTGGACCTGGAGGCAGAGTGCAGGACACTGGAGTTGACACTGGAGTTGACCAGGTGCAGGCCCCAGGCTGCGGGAGTGTGGGAGACGTGACTGGTGCCTGACTGGTGCCTCAGCTCAGCTCTCGCCTTCCCTTCGGACCTAGGAGCCAGGCGTCCTTGCAGAGGGCTTAGGGGCTGGGGGTGTG
>NW_011406118.1:0-750 GCF_000754665.1 Bison bison bison | reverse complement strand
TGATGGACATGAGTTTGAGCAAGCTCTGGGAGTTGGTGATGGACAGGGAAGCCTGGTGTGCTGCAGTCCTTGGGGTCTCAAAGAGTCAGACACAACTGAGCGACTGAACTGAACTGAACCTTGACAATCTCCCCTAACTTCTCTATTGCTTATTAAGATTCTTTAAAATTCCTCTAATTTAGTCAACATAAATAATTTTTCTTTTTTTCTTTACCAACTGTGAGTAAGCAATTTTAGGGGTATATCAAAGCATTAAAAAGTATAAGTATATAATTCAGCCATAAAAAAAGAATGAAATTGTGAAATTTTCAGAAATGTGGATAGACACAGAGACTATCACACAGAGTGAGGTAAGTCAGAAAAACAAAATGTTATATGATATCACCCATATGTGGCATCTAGAAAATGATACAGACGCAGTTATTAGCAAGGCAGAGATAGAGACACAGATGTATAGAACAGACACATGGATACCAGGATGGACAGGAGGGATGGGGTAAACTGGGAGATTGGGGTTGACATATATATACTGCTATGTATAAAATAGATAACTAATAAGAACCTACTGTATAGCCCAGGAAACTCTGCTTAAGGCTCTGTGGTGATCTTAATGGGAAAGAAATCCACAAAAAGAGGGGATGTATGTATACATATGGCTGATTCACTTTTCTGTACAGAAACCTAAACTGTTGTGCAGAAAGGAACATTATAAAGCAACTGTTGCTGTCTAGTTGCAAAGGCATGTCCAAC
>NW_011406117.1:0-897 GCF_000754665.1 Bison bison bison | reverse complement strand
GGTAGGGCCACAGACCGAAGTGAGGAACCAGGAGGCAGATCAACTTTGGAGATACTAAGGGTTTAGTTTTGGCCGTGCTAGTTTGCATTGCCCCTGGAATAGTGAGGTGGTTATTTCCAGGAGGTGGAGAGACAACCCATATGGGTGCAGTCAAAATGCCGGGCTAGTCTCGGGGTAAAGTAATTGGGATATAGACGCTCAGAGATATTTCCTTGTGTAAATTTTAAAAAAGAGAAAAATATTACTGGTTAAAAGGGGAGAGACCTCATGTGGGAGGCCTCCTAAGTGTGGTGTGGAGACTTCTGGGGATGGCTAGGTGTTTTCTTTCAGGGCCTGTTGCTGTTCCTACAAGCATTGCCTGCTGCACTGACACCAAAGGAGTGTGCTTGATCTCTTCTGTGAAAGTCCTAAGTCTAGTGGCTGGGGGCCAGTTGAGCCTCTGAAATATACATCCAGTGTAGGGAAGTTACCCAGTTTCTTCATTTTTACTCCGACTATAATTAGAGGAAATCATTTGGATGAACTGAGATATTCAAAGCAACGAAAAGAAAAAGATAGATATTAATATCCTTCACACAAGATGAACTGTAGAATTTGGAGAAATTGGCATTCTTACAAAATGACATGTTATGATGATAATTTGTTTCAAAGGGACAACAGCCCAGATTAGGCTAGAATTCTGCCATACCAAGCTTCTAGAAGCAGGTAGAGGTGAAATAGGGCCTCTTGGTAGTGCCAGGGCTGAGCTCCTGATGAGAAAACTGTGTTCTCTCTTTCTCTACCCCACTTCCCCCTCTTTCCTGCCCCTGCTGCAAGTTATTTTCTCCTTGATCAAACTCAAGAATTTCTTTCAGATTCAGCCAAGTGTTCCCCAGAACCTTCAGTGGTTTCCTGGGG
>NW_011406116.1:0-727 GCF_000754665.1 Bison bison bison | reverse complement strand
CTTTTAATTTTTATCCATGTCTGGGACAGGGAATATATCCAACGATATTAGGACATCTTTAAAACACAATGAGGCTCTCAGAGACTTATGATATCCTGGCAAACAGTCACTTAAGCTGGTTAGAAAGATGTCTCACTAACAAAATTGGGACAAATTAAGCATCAAAAAGAGTAATAGCTGTAATAAATTGAAACATTTCATATAACATACATATGTATGTATATCTTCTTCAATTCCTTCATCAAAAGGCTATCAGGAACACCTGTAATTGAACAAATTGAGTTAATTTTTCTCACTCATTGCAGCAAGGAAGAGTATACACCACGGGGAAGCAAGGTGTGAGGGGGCAGTAAAGGAGGCACCTCAGGAAGGAAAAAGTCAATAGTAGTATGGACTTCTGGCTTTGGGTAGGTAATTTGGGGGCAGGTCTAAGGATGTTTGTTCTAGATTGGGTGTTGTCAGAAAGTGGAGGCAATGCTATAATTGAATATCTCATAAATTTTATCTACAGGGAAGGCAGAAGAGCGAAGATAAAAGCTGAAATGGCTCAAGAAGCAGAAGTCACTCATACTAGCTGCCAGAGAGGAGTGTTTGGTATTTTATGGATTACATGGAGATTTTGAAGTGGATGTTCTATGAGATTGTTTATTTCTAAGAGGAGAACATAGGCAAAACACTCTCCGACATAAATCACAGCAGGATCCTCTATGACCCACCTCCCAGAGTA
>NW_011406115.1:0-792 GCF_000754665.1 Bison bison bison | reverse complement strand
ATTAAAAAGGGCAGGGAAAGTGGTTGAAAGGGTGGACAGCTTTTTCACAATCGCTTCTCCGCATTAAAAGGTGATCTTCCTCTCTGCCCCTCTCCCTGCTGCTTCTCCCATCTCTCCCCACCCACCACCTCTCTTTTTTTAATGCGGAGAAGCGATTGTGAAAAAGCTGTCCACCCTTTCAACCACTTTCCCTGCCCTTTTTAATGGACTCATTCATTTTTCAGCACATATTTCTCCACTATTCAGGCTCAACCACATTAAATCCATGCCTTTCATTCAACCAGCTGGGGATCTGTGACTAGGCACTTAGTAAAACCAGAGGCAGAACTCACATTTCCATGTCAATTGGTACTCACACTGTGAATTTAAAAGTTTTATTTTTAGCTTTCCATTTTTTAAAACAATTTGGGGACTTGTTCTTTGGAGTCCACCGTGTTTTCAATGACTGATGGCAATGATGAGTGAACTGACGCAGAAGAGGCACTTGGCCTCACGTAGCAGGCGCATCATTAAAATGTGGGCTGCTACCGGAAGTGATCACTGTTTCTCGTGTTCCCGTTCTACTCTTCAAGCTGTAAAATGGAGGAAACTCTGGCTCTAGTCGATCTCTCCTTGCCCTGAAAATTTCAGTCCTGAACCTGTCTTCAGAGCTCATCTGTGAAAGTGTAATGGGGATAAAGACATCACTGCCTCACACCTCATGCACACAGGGTTGCAGACTTGGAAAGCTGCACGTGGAGCAGCCATGAGGATTACTGCTCTGCTGACAGGCGAGGGGGGTTTACTTGGCAT
>NW_011406114.1:0-884 GCF_000754665.1 Bison bison bison | reverse complement strand
ATATTTGGAAACTTCTCTCTTTTTAAGATTCCCTTCCCGGGACGGAACTCCGTCCCTCCCTCTTTTGTCTCTTTTTTTTTGTTTTAATTCTTTTTCCTTACCTCCTTTCGAAGAGTTGGGTTGCTTTTCTGGGTGCCTGATGTCCTCTGCCGGCATTCAGAAGTTGTTTTGTGGAATTTACTCGACGTTTAAATGCTCTTTTGCTGAATTTGTGGGGGAGAAAGTGTTCTCCCCGTCCTACTCCTCCGCCATCTTGGCTCCTCCCCCCTCTTCCATCCTAATTGCTTTTGTTTTGATACCTTTGATGTGGTTGAAATAACTCAGGATCTCATTCACTCTTTCAGCTTCTTTTACACACACACACTCACTCATACACACTGCCAATATCTTTGTTGTATATTAAATATTTTCCCTACAAGGGCTGCCACATTAAGAACTTTATTCATAATAATTTTATATCATATTGGCATACGTTTGCATTAATATGACAAAAACCTCATTAGCAGAGGCTCTGACTAGCATTTTGTCATGGGAAATAGTTTCTTCTTTCTATATTAGCACTATAATATAACAAATGATAACTTAAAATCTTTGCAACTTCTTCATTTGGGAAATGGAACACATTCAGGACAGTGAGTAGGAGTATATTGTAGATGCTGTATCTGCCTTTGTTCCAAGAGATTTGCAACATAACATCAGCTATAGCAATAACAATTAAGCACTGCAGTTTTGTGCTGATTTTCTATGTTCCTTTTTCAGCGTTTCGAGAATGACCTTTTTCAGACTCTTGTACTTTGTTCCTAGATGTGACAATACCAAAAATTTAAAAATAATGTTTATATCTAGGCACTGACATAAATAATTATGCCTTTAAAAAGGTTGCC
>NW_011406113.1:0-721 GCF_000754665.1 Bison bison bison | reverse complement strand
TTTTTTTTTAACTGCTCTGAAACCTTCTGTTTTCTGTGTATTCACTGCTCCCCCCAACCACCACCATCACAATGTTTTAGTAGGAGTTGTTGCAATAACAGCTGCCAGATCTCTTTCCAAACTCTGATCATGTCACTCCCTTGTATTAAAAAAACAAAAACAAAAACACCATGTACAACTCATCATAGATCTTTTAACTTCTCAAACAAGTCTGTTCATCATTTCCATAGCACACACATATTCTTCCCTTGTGAAGTGCCCTTCACCTTTTATTTTCCAGCTAAAAAAATTCGATTCTTGTTTTGCTCATAGGGAAATGCCTAAAGACCATAAGGCATTAGAGACTCCAGAGAGGATGAGGAGATAAGACAATACAAGGGCACTGAGCTTCAGGGGGAGAGTTTAAAGAAGTGGTGATCACTCTTCTTCAAGTATTCTCCAGTCACAGAACAGTGACCAAGAGTTCACTCAGGACCCCTGAGAGCTCTTTCAGCAGAAGTGGAAGCCAGCATTCATTCAAGTATCATTCTTTCTTCAGTTCACTCAAAAACAATTCCTGAGCACCTAACTTGTCCAGGATTCTTTCAAGCCCTGACGAAATAGTAGTAAATAAAACAGACGATTCCTCTGCACACAGTGTCTATACTCCAATAAAAGAATAGACAGACAATAGCAAAGGGAAAGTGAAGTCAACTCTTTGCGACTCCATGGACTGTAGCCC
>NW_011406112.1:0-906 GCF_000754665.1 Bison bison bison | reverse complement strand
TGGACTGCAGCCTTCCAGGTTCCTCCATCCATGGGATTTTCCAGGCAAGAGTACTGGAGTGGGGTGCCAGTATGGGGAAACATTTGTGAGCACGAAGGTGCTATTTGGGCAGTTCGCCAGTAGCTTCTGATGTCTGTATGTCATTGAGGACCATTTGTGATCACTGAGTGTCATTTGGGCTTTTTTGCCATTTGGTTCAGATGTACGTCTGACATCAAGGACCATTTGTATTGGGAAAATGTTTGTTTGGGGCTGCATATTGGTCATACCTCCCCAGGATTTGTGATAGTTCAGTCTTCTGATGTGTGAATGTATATTCCATTTGTGTGATTGGTATCTTCGTTGTCTTTTGGCAAATGGGAAATTCAGGTTCAATGCATTAGAAAATTTTTAGCTGTGAAATTATGGCTCAAGAAAAGGATAGATGATTTTTTTTAACAATATATGGCTATATGGCAGCAATATTAGACTCCAGCGAAAATTGGTTAAGATGAAACTCCTTTTTTGGAATTCTGAAATTGGTTCTTTTTGCATATGCAGTTAGAGAAAGCTAGTTTGATAAAATACTGTTTTCAGAATTCTGATTCTGAGAGAACAAAAATATGCCTAAGACTTGACTGCTCTCTCTCCCTTTGGACCCTCCTTTTTCTCCACCAGGTCGCCTGTGTCTCCTCCCTAACCCCTCTCTACTCTACCCAACTCTGTGAATTTCTGTGTATTCCAGACGGTGGAGAACACTTAGGGAACTGATTACTGGCTGGATCTGTCTCCCTCCTTTTCATTCCCCCCTTTTATCCTTCTGGCCACCTCTGTTGCCTTCCTCCTTCTTCTCTTCTCTGTATAACCCCGTGAACATCTCTGAGTGGTCCAGTTGTGGAGTGCACATAAGGAAGTGACTACTGGCTA
>NW_011406111.1:0-740 GCF_000754665.1 Bison bison bison | reverse complement strand
GCTTGCCACCCTTGCCCTGGCAGCTGACCAAAGAGTCTCCGAGGGGAGCAGGGTGCGGTGGGGTGGGACGAGCTATGAGGAGCTGCTGAAAAAGAAAAATGAGGAAGTGACACATTTCCAGAATGTGGGTGCTAGGGGAAGGGCGTGGATGGCAAGCTTCTGGCTCGAACGATGACGTGGTTGGCAGTGGCATGAACACGCGTAAGAAACAGATGAGTCACGGTTTGGGGAAGGAGAGGGTGGTGACTTCAGTCTGTGATGGGCTGCGTCTGTAGTGTCAGTGCAATGATCAAGGATGCATGTTTGGCAGGCAGATACAGAAGTTTGAAATTCATGGGGGAGGTCAGGCTAGAAACAGATGTGGAAATTGTGTCAACACAGAGGTGATAAGCAAACCACCAGAGTGGATGAGGTGATCTATGATAAAAGTCAGTTTTCTCCTTCAAACCTACAATTCAGGCTATGATGAAGGCAAGAAAGATGATAGGAAGGGAAAAAACATGGTAGAGGGAGGAAAAAGAGGCAGGGGAAGAAAGTGAGAAAAGAAGGGAAAAGGCTACCTCTTGGCACTCTAGAGCAAGCCTGCTATGAATGCTATGCCGATATCTGTGGTTTTGTTTTCAATATCCTTTCTCAGTTCACACAGCGTATTTACTGGCCTTTCTGACCACAGCTGCATTTCAAACAGATTCAGGAAATAATTCACAATGATGCTTAGATCTCTTTCTTTCTTTTTTTTT
>NW_011406110.1:0-684 GCF_000754665.1 Bison bison bison | reverse complement strand
GATTCTTTTTTTTTTTTCCTTTTTGGAAAGGCCTCAGCAGGGTTGTGGTTCCAGAAGAGCATTTGAGGAAAAATTCAATTGAGCAGAGAAAAGGGGGGAATTTAGCTTACGTGAAGGAAGGAGGCCACTCAGCAGTTATTGGAATACCTGAGATGAACCTTACGTAGAACACCCAGAAGCTCTTTCCTACACCTCCATGGGGACCCTACTCCGTGAGAAGACAGGCTCACAGGGCAAGAACAGCATTATTATGATAAGCATGTACTGTATTTCCCCCTTCCTGTTGTAGTTGGCTTTGTGCTAGAATACCTTGAGGAATTTGGCTTTTAGTTGCGAATAGTTTCTCTCTAAGGCTAGCAAAGTGGAAGACAATACATTATTAGGTTTAAACTTCCCTTTGTTCTGCAAAGGCAACAGGGGTTGGAAAGGCTTAGCTTTGAAATGAATGGTAAACACATTCTGGAAAATGGAAAGGGTTGAGAGGCTATGAATCTGAAAGTCATAAACGTTCAGGGGACTCTGTGTGTATGTGTGCATGTGAATGTGCGTGCATGCACACATGTGTGTGTACACTTGTGATTCTGCTCGACTTCTTTCTTCTTTTTTGAGAAGCCTTTTTTTTTTTAAGCTTTAGAACACAGGAACAGGAGGGACACACCCAACAGCGGAGGAAGCAGGAAACAT
>NW_011406109.1:0-698 GCF_000754665.1 Bison bison bison | reverse complement strand
TCCATGGACTGTATACCCCATGGGGTCGCAAAGAGTCGGACACGACTGAGCCACTTTCACTTTCACTTAAAGCACTTCCTGGGGACACACAGTTTTCAGGGCATTAGCCCTCTGTGGTCCCCTTAGCCTGGCAAAGCAATAAAGCTATTCTTCAAAATCAATCAAGCAAGAAAGCAATTTCTGTCAAAATTCAAGCAAGAAATTTTGTAGACATGGACAAGCTTCATATACAATTTGTATGAAAAAAGCAAAGGAGTAGAACAGCTTAAATAATTTTGGAAAAAAATAAAGTAGGAAGAATCACTGTGCCTGTGATAAATTTATTTTGTAGATAGTGTAATCAAGATGGTGTGGTACTGGTGAATGAATAATTATATAGATCAGTGGAACAGAATGAAGAATTCGGAAACAGACCGACACAAACATGCCCAACTAATATTTGACAAAATGCAAAAGTACTTCAGTGGAGGAGGGATAGTCTTTTAGACAAATGGTGATGGAACAGTTAGACATACGCAGGCAAAAAAATGAACCTTGACATAAACCTCATATTATATACAAAAATTAAATGTACACATTTAATTTTATATAATTATAAGTTAATTATATAAATCAATTTTACATTATATACAAAATAATTACAAATATAAGATATAACATAAATTTTATATAATTATAAATTAATTTTAATATTATGT
>NW_011406108.1:0-784 GCF_000754665.1 Bison bison bison | reverse complement strand
GGGGGGTGGAGCCCACCACCCCTTCTCTGGTGGATCACGTGACTGAGGGCTGAGGTTCGCAATCCCCCACTAATGACCGGGCTGGAGGGAAGTGGCATGGCTGCATCCTCACGTTCCCCACGCGCTGGTCAGTTCCCGCCCTAGTTTTTAAGAACTGGAGACGGATCGGGGGAGCGGACGGTCTAATCTCAACCATAATAGAAATTTCAGTCACACACACTTAAAGGCAAACTTGCATGAATCAATAGCATATTGATTTACACTACATTTATTTTCCCTTACACACTGCAGAAAATGTAATTATCACTTAATTATAAAATTACCATTTTACAATAACACATCTGACTGGCTCAGCCTGCAGCCAGAAGCCTGAATGATCCCTGCCTTGCTCTCCTGGCTCAGAGGTGACCCACCACCCACCCTGGAAGTTACTCCCAGAGAAAGATCTCATTACACTTTTGTGCCTATGGGGCCCATCTCCTATGAGCATGCCTCTGCTTTGAGGAGCAGGCTGGAAAGGAAGGGACAGCTACTCCCTTCTGCCTATAAGAGTATCCTTCACTGTAGACCCTAGGACTAGCTTCTGGAACACATCGTCCCAATGAGGCAGACAGCTTTAATTGTTTATTAAGCCAGCATAAAACTATAGCATTCTACTATACGACTCCTCTGGTGGCTCAGACGGTAAAGCATCTGCCTATAATGTGGGAGACCCGGGTTCAATCCCTGGGTCAGGAAGATCTGCTGGAGAAGGGAATGGCAGCCCACTCCAGTATTTTTTTCT
>NW_011406107.1:0-832 GCF_000754665.1 Bison bison bison | reverse complement strand
TGAAAAATCACAGTAGATAATGGGCACTTCTGAGGGGTTTTGCTTTGGGGAGCTGGTTGACCATTTGTGTTTTTAAAAGCTACTTCTACTAAATAATAATTGAAACAGGGATGCTAGTTGGCAAGAGTTGCTGAGGACCACCAACCAAGGTGGCCAGTGGGACAGAGGGGAGAGGATGGATTTTAAAGAACTAGCCTGAACATGAGCAGACATGATTAACTGCATGTGTGGGCAGGTATGTAGGTGGGGAAGAGATGGTACCTAACAATGGCATCCACATTTGTAGACTACAGTATAAGAAGAAAAGTGTGTGGAGGGGAGACTAAGTCTAGTGTAAGCCTATTGAATTCGAGATGCCTGGAATATGGAAGTGGCAATCTGCTATTGCAGTTGGATACGTTGTTTGACCGTTGGAAGAGAAGTCAGGCTGGTAGGCACTGTGCAAGCCGGTACTGTTTACAGTGGGTCACATAGAGGAGTGAATGAAATGGTGCAGATGGCCAGTGAATGAGTCGGAAAAGCATTAACAGTAGAGCTCTGGGCAACACTGACGCTTCGAGTTGGGGTGGGAGTGCCTTGTCCAGCTTCCCCCACCCCACCCCCAGATGCTCCTGTACACCCAGGCCCAGTCTCTTCGGGCCGTACCCCTCACTTAGGAACTGGATGTGCTCAACCCTGTGGGGACGTTACAGCAGTGATTGTGATTGAGCGTTATTGTTGTTGCTCGGTCGCTAAGTCGTGTCTGACTCTTTGCCACCCCATGGACTACAGCACGCTAGGCTTCCCTATCCTTCACTGTCTCCCGGAGTTTGCTCAAACTGACGTCCGTTGA
>NW_011406106.1:0-751 GCF_000754665.1 Bison bison bison | reverse complement strand
CCTCCTCTTTTGCCCTCATCAAGAGACTCTTTAGTTCCTCTTAGCTTTCTGTCCTTAGGATGGTATCATATGCATATCTGAGGTTGTTGATATTTCTCCTGGCAATCTTGAGTCCAGCTTTGGAGTCATCCAGCCCAGCATATCCCATGATGTACGCTGAATGTAAGTTAAATAATCATGGTAATAATATACATCCTTGATGTTTACTCCTTTCCCAATTTTGAACCAGTTCATTGTACCATGCCTGATTCTAACTGTTGCTTCTTGATCTGAATACAGGGTTTCTCAGGAGACAGGTAAAGTGGTCTGGTTTTCCCATCTCTTTAAGAATATTCCATGCAGTCAAAAGGTTTAGCATAGACAATGAAGCAGAAGTAGGTGTTTTTATATATTGATACATTAATAATTATTTCCATAATTTACTCAAATGTTCTTACTTCTTACTTAATATATATTTTGTTTCCATATCCCATTTAAGATACCACATTTTATATTATATGCAATTTTACATTATACTATTTATTCCTAGGATACTTTTGTTTGTGACAGTTGATGCTTCTTTTTTATTTGTCTAACTGTACAAAATCTCATCTCCTTTATTTGGTTTAACATTTAATTATCTTGTCTCTGTTGAGTTTTTGAGGAAGTTCTTCATAAGAATGGATAAATGCATAGATCTGAGAAGTCTCATATCTAAATCAGCACAAAACCCCACAAAACCCCAATATTTTAATTGTATTTGTTAATTCAC
>NW_011406105.1:0-730 GCF_000754665.1 Bison bison bison | reverse complement strand
GACTAAGTGACTAACGCTTTCACTACTCCATATTAAATTTAATATATTTAATATTATATATATATATATGTAATACTTATAGTGTCACCAACAATATTTAATTGCCTCCCTCTTTTGAGATATGGTGGATTTTAGCATTTTCTTTTCCAAAATATGAGGTGAATAATTTTTAAACTATCACTTAGACTAGGCAAAGTTATAATGACTTAAGCTAGGCAAAAGTAACTATGCTTATACAGTTTATTTGTATTTCTATCTATCTCTGTCGTTTAACTTTTCAACAAATAACTTCAAAGATAGATTTTGATATTGATATCTGGAGGTAATTATTGGAGTTGATAAATGAAGTTACATTCTTAGAGTAATAGTATGAGAGTCAGAGAGAGACAGAATAATTCTGGTGTGTAATAGAAGTTAAATTAGTTGGAACAGTGATATGAGAAAAACAAAGAGAAAGTGACAGTAAGAGTTATTTTAAGTTTGAACAAGAAATTCTTGAGTAAACTAAAAGAATTTGGGATCAGGTTAATAGAATTAAAATGTTTACTGTGAGGCAGAATTTATTAAATGATTATCAAGTGCCCTAAGTCCTAACATTTAAATGCATAATTATATTCCTCTTTTTACAATGATTATTCAAATTTTTATTTCAAATGTACAAATTCTAATTGAATATTCACTTTGAATGTTAATAATATTGTAAATATGAGCCAGGTAAAGTCTTTCCTTT
>NW_011406104.1:0-716 GCF_000754665.1 Bison bison bison | reverse complement strand
GTCCTTCATGTCACCCTTTTACAGTCATGTTCACTTGCCTTGGTCGCCTCCAGCTTTTTTTTTTTTTCCCTCAAGATTGCCTTGGGAAGTCTGGGTCTTTTGTTGTTTCATAGACATTTTAGGGTTATTCATTCTAGTTCTGCGAAAAATATCATGAGTAATTTGATAAGGATCATGGATATCTTTCCATGAATCATCTTTTATTTTATCAGTGTTTTATAGATCTCAGTGTGTGTCATCATATCCTTTGTTAAATTTATTCCTACATATTTTTGACTTGATTTTAAATGGGATTTTTCTTTGCTTTCTCTTTTTGATATTTCATTGTTAGTGTAAAGAAATGCAGCAGATTTCTGTATATTAATCTTATGTCATGCTATCTTGCTGAATTTATTTATCAGGTCTAAGAGTTTTTGAGAGAATTCTTTAGGTTTTTCTGTATAGAATATCATGTTATTTGCATATAATGACAGTTTTACCTCTTCCCTTCCAATTTGGGTACCATTAATTTCTTTTTCTTGTCTGATTATTGTGGAAAAGACTTCCAATTCTATATTGAATAGAAATGATAAGTGTGGAAATCTTGTTCCAGAATTTAGCAGGAAAGCTTTAGCTTTTCACTTTTGAGTATTATGTTGGTTGTGAGTTTGTCATAAATCACTTTTATTATGTTGAGAAATGTTACCTCTGTACCTTGGCAAGAGTTTTTTTTTTTT
>NW_011406103.1:0-732 GCF_000754665.1 Bison bison bison | reverse complement strand
TTTTTTTTTTTGACATTTTTACAATACCATTCTCTTGTAAAGATAAAAAGTAGCCTAAGAGTATTGTACAACTTATCACCCAGACTGATGGCAAAACCTATTAGAGTTCAACACTAACATTAGCCTCCTAACCCAAGAATCATTTTTTTTTAAACACTCTGTGCTGTTAAGTCACTGGCCAGATATAATAGTAAAATAGGTCAATTTCAAGAAATTCTGGGCAGTAGAACTGTGGAATACTATCTGTAATGAAAAGATCTCAAACTGAAAATACAAATCTTGAATAATAGAATAAAAAGTAAAACAGAAAATCCTTATCAACAGAAAAAAAATTTATCATAATCTATGAAAACTCTAGGTCTTAGAAAACAAATGAAGCTAAAATTATTCTAGAAATGACTACTTACATAAAAGTATCAATGAATTTATATAGATAATCATTATTTTCTTTCAGCTTTATCTGTAAACATCACAAATTCCCCTCCCCTCCAAAATTTAGAACATAGGACTTTATCGCATGTTTTATCAATATGACTGTCAGGGTTAGATACACGGGCATCTGACTCTTTGAAGACATCAACACTCCAGATTCAAGATGTTGAGAAGAAAGTATGTATTTACATCTTCTCTACTCATATACAAAAAGTGGAATTTCAAAGAGACATACATAAACCACAGTATAATATCACTAGACAACCACCTGAAAGAATAAACTAAAAAAAAAAATTGACA
>NW_011406102.1:0-867 GCF_000754665.1 Bison bison bison | reverse complement strand
TCATGCAAAGGAAATAAACTGCTGAGGTCAAATACAGAGGTAAACAAGCCAATTAGCAGACTGTATCAAAATGTTAGGTGAGGAATGATGGTGTTTTAGATAAAGTAGCATGGTAGAACTTGTGAGAAAGAGTCAGCTTATGGATACCTTAAACAAAAGCCAACAAGAGTTGTGGAATGCAAGAAAATTAGAGAAGTCAAATCATAGGAACCAGAGAAGGAAAATTGTATTAAATTGGCAACCAAGAGTAAGGAAAACATCATTTTCACTTGCAGGGGGTTGAATCTGAGATGTGGGAGAGAAAATAGCATCACCAGAGATGTTTACAGGGATGGTTGTGCCCTTGAGAAGAGCCAAGTAGTAGTTAGGAAGGAAGGATGAAGAAAGCAAAGGAGTGATTGAGTTTCCTGCAGACTCAGTGGACTGTTTGGGAATTTAGGGTTCGTCTATAAAGGTGGCTTATATTGGAAGAGGCACAGAGCTCAATGGCGATGAATGTCTGTAGGATTAGGGATTACTTGGGAGTCTAGGGCTTCATGACTTCTAAGGAACATGAGGATAAATTAGAAAGATCTTGTAGGTAAATTACAATGGTGAACCTGTGGGGTGGGGTGGGCAGAATCTTACCAGGAATTCATAAAGCCTGAAGAATCTCCTCAGGGTCATGTTGTTTGTTATTGCTGTTTAGTTGCTAAATAGTGCCTGTCTCTTTTCAACTCCTGGACTGTAGCCCACCAGGTTCATCTGTCCATGGGGTTCTCCAGGCAAGAATACTAGAGTGAGTTGCCATTTCCTGCTCCAGGAGGAAGAACAGATATAAAGGCTCTCTTATGAGTTGGTGAGGTTGTAATCTTGTAATGAGATCTT
>NW_011406101.1:0-693 GCF_000754665.1 Bison bison bison | reverse complement strand
TGACTTCTGGGGTAATCATTCCCTATGCAACTCTAAACAATATATGTTAACTTTGCCTGGCTTTGAAATCTATACAAGTGGAATCACAGTGCACATATTCTTTTATAACTTGCTTCTTTTATTCAACAATCTGTTAGAAAGCATCATCTCGGCTGAGCTGTCTAGCTACACACACCATTCATTTTCACTGCTATATAGATTTCCACTGTAAATACACCATTTAATTATCCATTCAATGATGAAGAATTTGCTGTAGTTCCTGATATGGGGCTACTATGGACAATGCTGCTATGAGGATTCTTAAATATCCTGGTCACATATGTAAGAATATCTCTACAACAGCTTCTTAAATTTTTGGTATCCTTTACACTCTTAAAATTATCAATGACCCCAAAGACCTTTTGTTTATGAGGTTGTGTGTAGTGATATTTATTATAATAAAAATTAAAACTGAGAAAAATTTTAAAGTTATTAATTCATTTTAATAATTAAATGATTAGATTCATTAATAACTCAATACATGCTAACATAAATAACCACTTTAATTTTAAAAATCTTCTTTTTTTTTTTTTTTATGACCGCATAGATGGCAGCCCACCAGGCTCTGCCGTCCCTGGGTAATTTTAAAAATCTTCTAAAACAGAAGAATGTCACAGAGAATAATAGCATTTTTTAATTATATTTTTGTTAATC
>NW_011406100.1:0-716 GCF_000754665.1 Bison bison bison | reverse complement strand
GAAGTAGGAAAAAATATATGGTACTCAGCACATTTTAAATACCTTTTCTCTGTCCCTTCTTGTTTTGTAACCTGTTTTGTGGTGTGTAAGTGGTAATGGTTTTGTCTCTCTGGCTAGTTCCTTAGAGTAAAATACTTTTTAAATCAGAAAAGTAAAGCTTTCTTCCCTGATGTGTTAGTTAACTGACTCAGTTGTCTTATTCCCAAGGAATTAACTTCAGAAATTAAGTAAATAATGAGGAAGGGCCTAGAAAGGAGTGGATCAAGGTTACCTGCTCTGGTATGTAGACCTGTCCTGTTAATGAGTCAATAGCTTTATTTTTCAATGGCAAAAGTCAGTGTGTTCCTAGTATATTGCAAGTTTTGAAATGATGTTTCCTGGCTAATTTTTGGCCTTCAAAATCTTTAAGTTGCAGCACTTTTGGAATATTAGAATCCTGAATAGAAGACGGATGTTTGCCATTCTTGGAGTTCACTGGAAAACCTGATGTTAATATTAGTGTTATGTTAAAGTTAGGCACCATAGGGCCATATTTACTGTTTATGTTTTGATATTCTATGTTGAAAAATATGTTGTGTGTGATTGTACTTGTGTATGGAAATACATCTATATCTCTGTATATATACACATGCCATGTGTATATATATACATTCATAATATGTACATATAAGTGCTACGTATGTGGATATACCCATGCATCATATTTATCTATGATC
>NW_011406099.1:0-879 GCF_000754665.1 Bison bison bison | reverse complement strand
ATGAATGACTGATCACTGATAAGTAGTACTTAAGATGACTTTCACCCTTCTGGCTTGGGTGGTGAGGACTGTGGGAGGCAGAGAAAGTGTTTCAGTGCAGAGGTAGGGCACAAAAGCAAAGGAAGGAACTGTTGAGTTTCTCCATCTTGAGGCTTACTGCAGTCTTGGAAAATAGAACATCCTTGTCTATGATGTAATGTGGACTGTTCACCTGCACACCTAGGAAAGAGGTCTTTGGAACAAACTTTGCCAAGTTCCTCCTGCTCTCCTCTTAGGGGCAAAGCTTGCCTGGAAGTGGGACCAGACTGCATGGCCAACATGCCCTCTAAAGAAACATTCCAGACAACCTTGATGGCTACAGACATCCTTGAAGCTCACATTCTCCCAAGTGGAGAGAGAGACATTAGAACTGGGGTAATTTAAACAACCAAATTCCACCCCACTCACCTTTTTAACCTTTCTTAACTCTAACCAGCTGAAAGGACAGTATGAGCAACATGCCTGGTGTTTTAGGGGGAAAAGAAACATGTGGCTGGCTTTTCTTCAAGTATACTGGGCTCTGTGTGGTTCTTTACCTTTAAATGACCTACATTTTTAATACTGCTACTCCTATCCTTTTAAATTTTTGAAATGTTTATTATAAATAAAATCAGATGAAATCATAGATAAATCTTCATAAGTTTAAAAAAACCTTTTTAACTGATGTGAACATACTTACAGAAAAGAGCTATGATAAGCATATGGAGCAATGAGTCATCACTAACACACGCAGGAAACTGTTATCAGATCCAGGAGGGTATGGCCAGCAACCTAGAGGCCACGCCACTTGGTGCTTCTTCCAGGCACTGCCCTCTAATATTAACCGTAAGCCTGACTTCT
>NW_011406098.1:0-1064 GCF_000754665.1 Bison bison bison | reverse complement strand
GAGTAACTAAACCAAACAGAGACTAATTGCTGGCAATCCCTGAAGAGGAAAGCCACTCTTTCCAAGCCTGGACCCTGAAGGGTTTGCATGATGTACGAGGTCTTTATTTGAGACACTAAGTCCTAAGAATTGTTTCTTGATCTCATCTTCCTTACTGGCTTCCTAAGCTCCAGCTCCATCACAGGGTAAACCTGATAGAGATTTAGAGGTTTTGAGACATTTCTGGCACATGGAAGTACAGACAGTAGCATCCTTAAGGAAAAAATATACATATATATGTATGCATGTTGGTACTCATAAATATATAACTTCTTTTACCTCTTTCTATACACATAGAAACACACAAGCACAGTTCACACACACACACACACACACTGTTTTTTCCTAAGGCTCACGCATACTGGTATCAAAAGCAACAAGGGAAGGAGAGGCCTAGAGGTAACACGAAGTCAAGCTTCCAGGCTTCCACTAATTACATGTGATTTTGGGTGAGTCTCTCTGAAAAGTGACCTCCTTTTCATGTGGTATGTTGCTGTATGATCAGAAACACTGGGTGTTGAAAAACTTTAAATTCAAAATTAGACACAATTCTACTGAGGAGCCACCAAAAGCACAAAGTGCCTGGGAAGTGGAGGGATGGGAACTCTGACCTCTGACAGGTTTGGTTTTTCTTGGTATCACGATGGGTCCATTACCTCTGCTTGTCAAATAATCTAACTCCAAGAGGCATTTAAAACTTGGGGAGTGCAATTCCATAGAAGGTATCACTACACAGAGATGATCACTGTTGACATTTCTGTGTTTTTTCCTAATCTTTTTCCAATGCATGTGTGTGACCATCCTCTCTACATAGGTGGAGCCTGTCAGCAGCCTCCTCACACTCATCTTATATGTAGCATTCCACACACAATGAGAATTTTCCGTTTTACTAATAATTTCAAGCTTATGAAATTAAAAGGGTAGAAACGGCCTCAGAGAGCACAAAGCATTTTGCTTTAAAAACTCTTCTTCTCTATTTAGCACCTAGCTAACTCCTCTGTCCCACTGTATTCCCCTCCTGCCCC
>NW_011406097.1:0-723 GCF_000754665.1 Bison bison bison | reverse complement strand
CCCCCCAAATTCACCCCTAATTCCAAAATGATAATGAGTAACTAAATTGAATAGTAGCACATTCTATATAATCTAATACAAATGACAAATTCTAGGGAAATTACTTGCAAAACCATCATCTATTAATATTTACATATTTGCCTCTTCTCTTAAAAGGCTCTGGGACACTTAGAAACAGGTGGTATGCCTTGGTTTCCACTGGGAAAATGAATTCAGTAAGAGTCAAGAGTGTGAGGTCAGGTCCCAACTCTGCACCCTGCTAGGGACAGAATTCAGTGAAGTCATTTCCTCCCTGAACTCAGTTTCTGCATCTGTAAAATGACTAGAACAACATTTCCCAGGAGAATGGATTCTCAGAATCCATAGGATATTTCCAGGTGGTATGAAGAAGAAAAAAAGTCCATTTATATAGTTAACTAAATTTGGGAAATGCTGGATTAAGAGAAAGCAAAATAGATTTTTTTATTCTTTTATTACAGAATTTTCATTCTTTGAAGTTCAAATACGCTTTCTTTTCTCATCTTTAAAAGGTTTTAATAGTGCCTTCCCCAGATTCAGTTCAGTTCTGTCGCTCAGTTGGTTCTGACTCTTTGTGACCCCATGGACCGCAACACACCAGGCCTCCCTGTCCATCACCAACTCCTGGATTCCACCCAAACTCATTTCCACTGAGTCGGTGATGCCATCCAACCATCTCATCCCCTGCCGTCCCCTTCTCCTCTT
>NW_011406096.1:0-687 GCF_000754665.1 Bison bison bison | reverse complement strand
TATCTTTTTTTTTTTTTAATGTTTTTCTTTTATGTCTGAAAAATCTAACTTGTTTTCTTGGTATGATACTGTATTTTTTTTTTTTTCTTTTGCTGTCTTCATCCAGTGCTTGGAAGAGGGTACTTGTAATTTCCACTCCATATTTATGTGACAGATGTTATATTCAAAAAGTCCTTAAAGGAAACCTGCTATCATAGTTTACGTAAAAGCAAATGACACTAAATCTTTACTATGGAAATCAACTGTTGTAACTGTGGATTCTGGAGGGTTTGAGATATAGATGAATGTGGCTTGTAGTTTCAGAACAGTATACTGAGGAAGAACCATCACCTATTACAGAATTTTCAAGAGGGAATCAAAGCAGGAGAAACAAAAAGAGCAGACCTTTCATATCTAACCTGTGGGCTGAAGAATTTAGTTTGAACATGGTGCTTAAGAAAGCACACAGTTGCTGATTTGCTTCAAAGCAGTGGGGATTTGTTCAAGATGAGGTTTCCTCTCTTTTCCACCAGATGGTGCTAGAGAAAAGGGATTTGGGTTATCACCGACTTCATAGACCTGAGTTTGAGCAAGCTCAGGAAGTTGGTGATGGACAGGGAAGCCTGGCATGCTGCTGTCGTTGGGGTCGCAAAGAGTCAGACAGGACTGAGCAACGGAACTGAACTGAAATTCTGTGCAACAGATGGG
>NW_011406095.1:0-691 GCF_000754665.1 Bison bison bison | reverse complement strand
GGTGCCCGGTGAGGGGACGAGGAGGTTCAGCTCCCTCCTGGACCCTTCTAGTGCAACCCCAGAGGGGCACTCGGAGTATTACCTGCTGTTGCCGTAAAGGGGGTGAACCACGGGCTCCCCGGAGGGATTCTTTGAGCAAGATCATGGGAGGGGGCACAGGAATTCTACTGGTGTTTGGCTGGAGTAGGGCAAGTATGGTCAAACTACAGTTTCTACGGTTATGTCATCCTTTATTGGTTCTTTGGCTAGCGAAGCAGACTTTTCTTAAAGTTTTTGATCTGTGCTTGTTGACAGTTTTGGTACTTCATCAGGATAGGTAGGAGACAAAACAAGCAAACACAAACTTCTTAAGAAAACCAACCCTGCTGTGTTGTTCCTTGAGTCCTGCACCCCTTAGGCAGCTCACTTCATTCTTTTGCACTCCTCTCAGGGTCGTCTTCAGTTGGCTGTGCTGTGCTGTATCCAGCGAATCTTAATTGTAAGAGGCTTGGACTTAGGGTGAATAGGGCTACTCCTTCTTAGAACTGGATATCCTTAAGGGTTTTTTAAAGACATTAAATATTAAGATAAAATAGCCATGTATTTACTCACGTGTTTTCCATTTCTGTGTGTGTGTTAGTCACTCAGTCGTGTCCAACTCTTTGCGACCCCATGGACTGTTGCCCGCCAGACTCCTCTGTCCACGGGATTC
>NW_011406094.1:0-766 GCF_000754665.1 Bison bison bison | reverse complement strand
GCTCTTGGTATTTTGCTAGGGATTGCATTAAACCTATAGACTGCCTTGGGTAGTATGGTCATTTTAACAATACTGATTCTTCCAATTCAAGAACATGTTTATAACTTTTCATCTGTTTGTGTCATCTTCAATTTCTTTCATCATCGTCTTATAGTTTCCTTATGTAGGTTTAATCCTAGATATTATATTCTTTTTAATGTGATGCAAATGGGACTATTTTCTTAATTAAGAAATTTCTTAATTTCTTATTTCTGACATTTCATTGTTAGGGTATAGAAATGCAACAGATTTCAGTATATTAATTTTGTATCTTTCAACTTTACTAAATTAAATGATGAGCTCTAGCTGTTTTCCAGTGGTGTCTTTAGGATTTTTCTAGTATAGTATCATGTCATCTGCAAACACTGACAGTTTTACAGATATCCTTTCCAATTTGGATATCTTTTATTTCTCTTTTTTCTGGTTGTCAAAACCATGTTGAATAATAGTGGCAAGAGTGGCCATCCTTGTTTTGTTCTTGATCTTAGGTGAAATGCTTTCAGTTTTTCACCATTGAGGATGATGTTAGCTGTAGGTTTGTTGTATACGGGCTTTATTATGTTGAGGTATGTTCCCTCTATGCCCACTTTCTGGAGAGTTTTTAATCATAAATGGGTGCTGAATTTTGTCAAAAGTTTTTTTTCTAATTTATTTTTAATTGAAAGATAATTATAATATTGTGTTGGTTTCTGCCATTTATCAACATGGATCAGCCATAGGTATACAT
>NW_011406093.1:0-863 GCF_000754665.1 Bison bison bison | reverse complement strand
AGATCTGGGACTGAGAGCCTCAGTACTTCTTTGCAGTGTTGTACTGATACAAGACATTTTGTCTTTGTTAGAGTATTGGCTAGAGGAATTAGGTTTTCAAACAGCCACGATAAGTACAGATTAATGAATTGTTAAATGTCTGATTGTTTACTTATGAAGTCACTAGGCAGATAGTATTTCCCTATCCACTGTTAATGCTATGATATATATGTTTTTATTTCTGTTATTATACTATCTACGTCAAAGTTTGGAATGAAAATATCCATAGAATTAAAATGAATATATCTATAGAAGTATCTTGAAAAATATTTAAAGGCAAATTGTCAGCTACTGTTTCTAAAAGTGGTTATTTATTGAATGATTGGAGCCTGTCAACTGAGTGCTGACTTTTCTGTATAAGGTTATGAACAGTATCAGAGATTGCTTTGTGACTGGGAAGTGGGAAGAGGATAAAGATGCAGCCAAGATCTTAGCAGAAGATGGTAAGTAAAGTACTGTATTCTTCAGAGAAGACTGCCTTCTCTATGTCTTATTTTCGTCCATGTCTTTAATAGTCAAGTTGAAGATGCTAGTCAACTGTGAAATGCTTTGGGCATCTCCTTTGCTTGGTTCTGCCTGGATGCATATTGTGTCTAAGGTGGAAGAGGAGAGTCTCATGGCCAATGGAATTCCCCCTTGCTGATAACCCCTGGGCACCTGCTGTATCTCGGTGGAGGAAAGGAGATTCAAGCTCTTTGGGAAAGTGAGCACTTTCCTTCATCACTTACTGTCAGTGGGATTCCTGATTTATCTGAATTGCTGGTGAGATCTAGTTCAGTCTGAGGCAAGAATGAGCCTGTCTGGGCTGCCTTCTCTTGCTGCTT
>NW_011406092.1:5004-5432 GCF_000754665.1 Bison bison bison | reverse complement strand
TGAGCGTTCTATTTTGTTTTCCATTGATCTACATTTCTGTCTTTGTGCCAGTACCATACTGTCTTGATCACTGTGGCTTTGTAGTAGAGCCTGAAGTCAGGCAGGTTAATCAACCTCCAGTTCCATTCTTCTTTCTCAAGATTGCTTTGGCAATTCAAGGTTTTTTGTATTGCCATACAAATTGTGAAATTATTTGTTCTGGCTATGTGAAAAATACTATTGGTAGCTTGATAGGGATTGCATTGAATCTATAGATTGCTTTGGGTAGTATACTCTTTTCATTATATTGATTCTTCCAATCCATGAACATGGTATATTTCTCCATCATATTTGTGTCCTTTTTTATTTCTTTCACCAGTGTTTTATAGTTTTCTATATATATGTTTTTTGTTTCTTTAGGTAGATATATTCTTAAGTATTTTATTATT
>NW_011406092.1:0-752 GCF_000754665.1 Bison bison bison | reverse complement strand
GAGTACTAGTCATTGTATTAGATGAAAGGAATACAGAGGTTAAGAAGACAAACAAGTCCATGTTTCCATGCAATACCTTTCTAGTTTAAGAGACAGACACAAAAAGCAAACTAATTAACTGGCTGACAGTTGATAGCTATAAGATTCAGTAAACAAAGCATGATGACTTAGGAAGTGAGTATGCTTCCTAAAGACCAAAAAGTACTTTGATGTCTGGTCTCCAGTTCATCATGAAAGGAGTTTGGAAGTTATCACTCCATACTAACCAACAAATAAAAAACTGAAAAACTGAAAACCAACAACTCTTTTCAGATCTAAGAACATCATGATTTTTCAAGCAGACATCCATGAGCAGAAAAATAAATAAGAACCAGTACTAGGGTAGGAAAACTTAAACTATAGTTTGAAAATGGCTGGAGGTTCATTGTAAGCAAATATGAGAGTTGAAAACTCTATGAGCTGCCAGTCTTAGGGGGGCATTCCCACACTTTTGTGTTTTACTGCCAGATCAGATGAGATCAGATCAGTCGCTCAGTCATGCCCGACTCTTTGTGAGGGACTCTCCTAAATTCTCACAGTTATGATGAGAGAAAAATTTCCTCATGATTCTGGCGGGCAGGGGAGAAAATACATTTTTAAAAACATACCAAAGCATTCTTTTCTCTTAACAAAGCCTACCCTCAAAAGAGAAACTATTTTAGTAGAGTCCAATCTCTTCGAGTTTTATCAAAGCCTAACTGTGACTTCCCTGG
>NW_011406091.1:0-837 GCF_000754665.1 Bison bison bison | reverse complement strand
TATAATCAGTGGTTACAAAGAAAAACCATTAGCACGATGCAAAATTAATTAGAAAAGTCAGTTGCAATTTATAAATACACATTTGTGGTTAAATCAATCTGAAGATTTGTATTTAGCCTGGTTCCCCTCAGGGTGGATAATGCTTGCAGCACAACCAAACAAGAGACCTAATCAGATTGGCCCTGCCATAAATGGAAGCCATTAATTTGGCCCTAATTGGGATCTGAGAAGTTATTAAAGCATATTTTTGGAGTTTGTTCAAATTAATTATTGTGAAGCAAATGAATTTATAGGCGATCTACTTTCTCAAAAATATATTCCATCAAACCAGCTGTACCTTTGTTCTAACAAACAAAATTACATGAATAGAACAAATATAATGAGCTAACAGAGATAGAAAGTTAGGGGAGAGACCTAGCTTTAGAGGCTTCAAAGGTCATAAAACAAAACAGATGTTTTTGTACCCAAGATTTCAGAAAACATCTTGTTAATCATTCTATTGTATTTCCATGAGTAGAAACAAGTTTACTGCAAAAGGAAGAAATTACCCTGCATACAGATGATTCTGGGACACACAGGTTTATTTTCTGAATCCTGACTTCCCCTTAACACAGTAACCAATGTTGTGCTTAGTCACTCAGTCTGACTCTGTGTGATCCCATGGACTTTAACCTGCCACGCTCCTCTGTCCATGGAATTCTCCAGGCGAGAATACTGGAGTGGGTAGCTGTTCCCTCCTCCAGGGGATCTTCCCAACCCAGGGGTCCAACCCAGGTCCCCTGCATCACAGGTGGATTCTTTACCATCAGAGCCACCAGGGAAGGGAGCTTTAATTTC
>NW_011406090.1:0-979 GCF_000754665.1 Bison bison bison | reverse complement strand
GTCATGGGTTCAATCCTTGGCCAGGGAACTAATAACCCACACACCGTCTGGGACAGCCAAATTGTTTTTTAATGTAAAAATAGTAATGATTTTTTAAAAATAAAATGAATAAATGTATTTTTCAATACATTTCTTGGGACTTATTTTACTTTTGCACTTTAGAGACTGTGGAGTTTGAAGGTATTTTGAGTTCATAAAAGTCAGTAAGAAGTCCTGTATTTGCACTTTTACAGAAGAGAAGAAAAATTCTTTGTTGAAGTGTAAATAAGCTTAGGATGTTGGCAAAAATAAAACAGACTCACTCCTCCACACACACCTCCTCCAGCTGCCCCTTGAGTTTGAAGGTATTTTGAGTTCATAAAAGTCAGTAAGAAGTCCTGTATTTGCACTTTCACAGAAGAGAAGAAAAATTCTTTGTTGAAGTGTAAATAAGCTTAGGATGTTGGCAAAAATAAAACAGACTCACTCCTCCACACACACCTCCTCCAGCTGCCACCTTACACATAAGAGAGTGGTCGAGGAGCCTTGGCTTTTGGGGTATAGGGACTTTTCACTTTCCTGAGATTTTGGAAACAAGAAGTCATTTCAGACAAAGAGAACAAGATTAGACATGAAGGGAAGAAACCGTCTTCCTCAGGCTTCAGCTGTACTTTGGAAATGACCTCCAGCAAAGCGAGGCCCCTGGAATCGCTGTCTGGTGAGCCCCTCCAGGTCAAGACAGAACTGACACCTAAAAATCCCAGAACGGAGCGAGAGAAATCTACAGGGGGAGGGAGAGAGTGCCTAGCTGCCATTTAGGAAAGCTTGCTGGGAACTTGGGTTCCCATGTCATAGAAGAAACAGGGGGAATATGGTTTCATTGCATTAATTTGCAATGCGTTGTCATAGCTCTTATCCATTTACATTTCTGAACCTCTCTAAATTAGCAAAGTGGGTATCATTATGCCTGTTACCAGAGACAGAAGAGTCTGCTTCATCT
>NW_011406089.1:0-725 GCF_000754665.1 Bison bison bison | reverse complement strand
AATTTGTTCTTTGGAATTTTGGGAAGGCCTAGGAGGCTAAAGCTTTTCTACAAAGAAGAGGTAGGTGGATTCCATGGTGGGTAGGGTCTGTCCTTGGATGGCACCATAAAGAGCTACACAGTTACCTATGTACTCTATGATACACTAATGATTTGATATAGAAGTCAATGTTATGGAAAAAGGTTTCCATTATGAAATAATTTGGAGAAACTCAGGATTAATGGCACACATACCGGAAAGTTTCCTGTTTGAAGTTTTCTCAAAGTCTTGTATACGCCACAAATATTTTTCCATTAACAAAATCACTGGCATAAACATCAATAAACATATTCTGAAAGAAAATGAGATCACACAAGCCAAATCCCCAAAGCTTGAACTTATAATAATCATTTAGGTACATTTTTATAGTTTACAAATTACTTTCTTACAAATAGTTTTATAATGAAAATAACAGTTTTTGAGTTAGACTGAAATCTATGCCCAGAGTTCTGTGACCCATTTGTTGACCTGAAAGAAATAGACTGCTAGATATTTCTTTAATAAAGATGGGTTTATTTAGGATCAGCAGAGAATTGCAATTTGGGTTCTACAGCAATGGTGAGATTCTTGAAAGTCCCTATAGGGCATAGGGAAAGAAACATTTTATAGAGATGAAAAGAAGTTGGAAGGGTTTTTTTTTTAAATTTATTTTTTATTGAAGGATAATTGCTTTACAGAATTTTGTT
>NW_011406088.1:0-720 GCF_000754665.1 Bison bison bison | reverse complement strand
GCAGCCCACCAGGCTCCCCTGTCCCTGGGATTCTCCAGGCAAGAACACTGGAGTGGGTTGCCATTTCCTTCTCATTCACCTCACCCCAGCCCCCATTTGATTGTTCCCACTGCCACGGGGCCAGCGACAAAAACACTGGATTCTTAAGGAAATAATGTCAACCTGCAGGAACCTGAGAAATATCTCTTACAGCCTCTTCATTTTGCAGATGGGCACATAGCAGGCGGGAGGCAGAGACAGAGAAGAGTCCAGCTTCTCTGTTCGGGCACTCCAGAGGATGGCTGGAAGTGCAGTTGCTTGGGAGGTTGCTCGTGCTTCACTCAGAAATGTTCTTGAGATGGGACACTTTAGAAATGTCCTTCTTTAAAGCAAAAATATGTTGAACGCTTTCAGTTGCTGAGCCTCACAAGAACACTGTGAGATGAGTCTGAACATTGTTCCCATTTTAAAGGTGGGAAAACCAAGCTCCAGAGAGTCACATGTTCAGGGTTACATGCCCATGTTACAGTAGAAAATGGTGATGCTGGAACACAAATCCAGTGGGCCTTACGCCTGCTTCCCTGGCACCAAGGCTCGCAGCCCTTCATGTTCCAGCAGCAGAAGCTTTTAAGGCTTTGCACATCGCAATCTGTCTTCTCCCTACTAGGAACCGAGTTGTTCTGTCTCATACGCAGAAGCACTCTCGCAGCCCTCAGGTAACCTGTCTCGTGGACGTGAGCT
>NW_011406087.1:0-800 GCF_000754665.1 Bison bison bison | reverse complement strand
GGAGCCTGGTGGGCTGCCGTCTATGGGGTCACACAGAGTTGGACACGACTGAAGTGACTTAGCAGCATACTTTATTTACATAGGGGCAATGTCATTTCTCTTCATCTTCCAATGATTAGGGAATTTCTTTGAAAAGCTTCTGCTTGCTCTGATACAACAGTGTGAAATTTTAAAGGTTTAATACTTACAATTATATCTGAGACTTGTTTTTCCATCTAAATTATGGCTTAAAGGTGATTACTTGTATTCTATGCACTCAGCTTTTTCTCAATTAGGAGAAGGTCGGTGGGTGTAAGAGCTGAAGCGGTATGGTCTTTTGTTGTTGGCAGACTATGTGGCTTCTGCTGTCGCTTGTGAGACAGTTAAATCTATTCTGTAACCAAGATTCACTTTACATACTTCGACAGCAGATGTCATAGCTGGAGGTATAGCTTCAAGTTTCAGATTTATCTAACACATATTATTGTTGTTGTTCAGTCTCTAATTTGTGTCAAACTCTTTGTAAACGCTAGAGACTGCAGTGCAACAGGCTTCCCTGCCATTCAGTATCTCCTGGAGTCTTCTCAAACTTATGTCCATTGAGTTGCTGATACTATCTAACCATCTCATCCTCTGCTGCCCCTTCTTGTTCCACGGCCCTGCTTCTTCACAGAGTGGGCGCCGTGCCTGTGCCTGACTCCTGGAGTTACTGTGAGCACAAGTGAAATACTCCTGAGACGTTCCAGATGCTGCCCAGCATCTACAAGGTTGGGGGTGAGGGGACCCCATTAAACAAAAAGCTGCATAGTTGCCCCAAGCCC
>NW_011406086.1:0-1009 GCF_000754665.1 Bison bison bison | reverse complement strand
TGACAGAAAATTCAAACACATTCAAAAGCAGAAAAATAGTACAATGAATCCCAATGTATCCATTATCCAGTTTTAACAAGTATGACATCATGTCCACTTTTCCTATTACTGGTTCTATCCCACTGGATTACCTTAAAGCCAAACTCAGATAACACCTCATTTCATTCATTAAATATTTACTGTATTTCTAAAATATAAGGACTAAAAAAATAGCCACTACTACATTATTGACTTAAAACAACAATCCCTTCATTTCATTAAGTACTAGATTTCCTCAATTGCAAATAAAGGCTTAAAAAACTTATTGGAATCAGATCTATACATTGCATTAGGTTGATCTCTTATGTCTCCTTTTTAAAGAACTTTTTAATGAAGTAGAATATTCATAAAGAAAAGTACATAAATATATCTTGATGAAAGTGTTATCCTAATGTATTTTCACAAAAAGAAGCTACCCATGTAACCATGTAACTCTTTTAATCTATTGGTTCCTCCTCATTTCTTATCAGGCTTCCCTGGTGGCTAGGCTGGTAAAGAATTTGCCTGCAATGCAAGGAGACCCAGGTTCAATCCCTGGGTCAGGAAGATCCCCTGGAGAGTAGAATAGCTACAGACTCTAGTATTCTTGCCTAGAGAATCCCATGGACAGAGAAGCCTGGGAGGCTACAGCCCATAAGTCCCAAAGAGCTGGACTCGACTAAGCACACATGCATTCCTTATCTTGAAATGTAAACACTATATTAATATTTTGCCCTCCTAATACTACACATACCACTTCCATTAGCATGGAAATGTTTTAGTGCAGTACCCAGACATTATTTTTTAGTTGAATTATATGTAACAAATTTAAATCAAACCCTGAATGAATTTAAGTTGCAACAGAAATTCTTTAAGATTCTTATAATGAACAATCCTCTCCTCTTGGACCCTAAGTTTTCACTCCAGCTTTCTTTCTCTTTTCACTGTTTCATTTTAAAATGACGGAGGAATCGGGGTAGGGGAGAGATGG
>NW_011406085.1:0-772 GCF_000754665.1 Bison bison bison | reverse complement strand
TTTTGATATTTGGCAAAACTAATACAATTATATAAAGTTTAAAAATAAAATAAAATTTAAAAAAAAAAACAACTGGACTATATGATGATCTTTTACTTTTATCTAGTTTGTTTCACATTTTCTATTGCATATTCAGTGCTCCCATTTCATTTAGTTTATGTTTCCAACTTCTCTATCTCTCTTTTTGTTGTGTTCTTTCTCAAGTTTTTATCATGTGTAGTACAAAAGCTTTGGTATACATCTGTATATAAATAACATGTATAATATAATATATATTAGAAAAATTTTGAATTTTTTCATAGCTAAAAAATTTATGACATTTTAATTCCACTTGTTTGACTTAGCATGAATAGGATGATAGATTTCTAATTTATATTCACTCAAAACTTTGATATAAATTAATTCCATGCAAAATATATGGCATCTAGTATTGTTGCTAAAAGTCTAGAAAATTTATTAACTTAGTAATTTTTTTAAAAAAACCTTCTAATCCAAGTCTGAGAATATAAAGAAATACTATATTGTGAAAAAAGAAAAAAAACAACAACCACAACAACAGGAAATTAATATGTGATACAGTTTTATAATTAACTAAAGTACAGATTTTGTTCAAATTTCACACACAAAAAGAGTGGTTCCTAGATAAATGATACCTTATTCATTATTTTGACATTTCAAATCACTGCACTTCAAGTCCTATGTAATCAGCAAGTAAATTAAACACAGGAAGTGAAAATTGTCATCAGATTTAGCTGCAGAGCTGGTATTAGTA
>NW_011406084.1:0-858 GCF_000754665.1 Bison bison bison | reverse complement strand
CCAGAATGACTTCTTTAAGTTCAAATCAGATTCTGTCACTCCATTATTTAAAATCTATATTGGCTTCTGATTGCCTGGCATCTGAACTGCTTTGAGTAATCCCTGTTTATCTTTGAAGCCTCTCCCCAGTCCTTTTCTCCATTTACAGCTTGCTTTTCCCCATGCAGAGCCTTCGCGTGTTATTTCCTCTGTGGTACTTCTCCTTTCCCAACCCCTTCTTCCCCACAGTGAAACTAAAGTGGTAGATTTACACTGGATTCCACATTCATTGCTGGAAATACCACCTTGAGCCTGGCTTGGAATATGTCTGTTCTGGAAGGCTCGCTCTTACAGGTGTATTAGACCCACACAGCCCCTCTGTGACCTGACGATCTGGCCCCCATGATTCCCTGAGGTATCTCATGTCTAGCTGCTGAGCTTAGTGTTCCAGACGGTTACATTCCCCAGAACAGGCCAAGGACACGGGCATTGATTTCCAATCGTTACATGCCAGTGCAGTCACCTCTCTCTGTCGTCCTGTGTCCTAGTCTGTCTCAGGGCCAGAAAGAAAAAAGAAAAAAGTTTTGGACTTGACAGTGAGGGGAAAAAAAAAATAAAGAGTTTTTTTTAACCCCCTAGAAGGGAAAATACATTATGTAGAATTATATCACATCAAGGAAAACATGATTAAAATAGCCTGGTATGAATATTCATCTGTGACTTGACAGAAGGGAGGGAGCACAGGGAGTGATGGCAGCACACTGCTAACAGAGATCTCATTTAGAGACCAGGTTCTAAAAGAATGTGTGATGAGATTTGCTGGCCTGAACTATGGAGGTCTTTTTTTTCTTTTTGCTTGTTTCCTTTTTTTTTTTTTTT
>NW_011406083.1:0-1002 GCF_000754665.1 Bison bison bison | reverse complement strand
TTTTAATTGATAGAAGAGATAACTACCAATAGACACAAAGATTATATAGGCCTGAAAATACTGAGATTTTAAGACCTCAAAGGAATTTTCAAATAAAACTTAAAATTTATCATTCTGTTACATATATATATAATCCTGAAGTTTGATGCCAACCTAGAGTTACTTTACCTTATCTGGAATCAGCTTAAATCTTTCTAAATGATTTGCAGTCCTTGCTATGATAAATATATATTTCTTGAAATTTTATTTATTTGAAATATGGTTGATTTATAGTATAATAATTATGGGTATACAGCATAGTGATTCTTTTTTTTTCAGATTATATTCCATTATAGATTATTATAAGATATTTCTTGAAATTTTTGCACTTAAGACCTTTTGTGGCATTGATTCAGGGTTTGAATACTTACCTGGAAATTTTGGCAAATTTGTGTTACTCAATATATTAAAGGAAAACTTTCTGGGGGTGAGAAGGAATAGACTTAACTGGCACTTATTCTGTGTCTGCACTGTGCTAGACAGTTTGCATTTATTATCCCATGTAGTCTTCATAATAGACTTTTCCTTTTTTCAATAAATGGAAACTAAAAGTACATTTGATATCATGTGGAATATTTGCAAATATTTTTTGATGTTAAAAACCATGCCCTTAGACTTAAAAATTTTGAGAAGTAGTGATTTTATTCATGCTTATTTATCTTATGAGCTTACAGAACTACTAGAAAATTGACAGTATGTTTGTATACTAGTCTTGCCCCTTACATGAAATTTATTATGTTTTTAACCTATAACTTTGCTTTTAGTACTGTCAGGATCTAGTTTCCTGAGCCAATGAATTCAGGCCACTTCACATTTCAAAGTTTATAACTCATAAGCAAATGATAAAATAATTCTGTGCATAACAATCTGTAATCTGTGGTTCTCAAAGTGTGGCTCAAGGGACCCCTAGGAGTCCTTGGGATTCTTTCAAGATGTCTTCAAGGACAAAACTCTTTTCATAAT
>NW_011406082.1:0-743 GCF_000754665.1 Bison bison bison | reverse complement strand
GTGGTCCCGCCCTCAAGCCCGCAGATGCTGGCACCCCAGCCATCTCACCTGGCTTCCATCTCAGCTGGAGGGAGAGGGAAGCCAGGTGAGGTCCTGGCGTGGTTCGGCCCCTCCAGGTCTGGGGTGGGCTGAGCAGGGCCCTCCCCTGTGGGGCCCCTGGGTGGGTGCTGCTCCTCACCAGGTACTCCTGGGGGGATCACAGCTGTGTTACCCCTCACCAGCCACACTCAGGCTGGGGGGTACCTGAGGGAAGTCGAGGTAGTGTGACCAGGCACTGGGGCCCAAGGACATTCCCAGCAGATGACCTGTCCCAGAGGGTTAGTAAAGTCAGGAGCGGGCAGCCAAGCTTAAGTGCAGGAGTGTGAGGGCAGACAGAAGGAGGACTTCCTGGCCACGTGGAAACTGTGAGGCACTGAAGACTGCCCCCTGTTCCCAGGCACATACCGTCCCCCGACTTGGCTCCACCAAGCGTGGGTGGATCTTGGCTTGGGGCCAGGGCCCCTGGGGGCTCAAGGTCTGGGCTCCCCACAAGGGAAGGGGTGGGCTCCAGGGTTGCCCCCAGTGGCCTCTGGCTGCTCCTGCTCATGGAGTTACTCTTCAGATCCTCGACTGCAGAGAGATGTGATGGGATATCAGGACCCCACCGCCCGGCAGGGGGGATAGAGGCCTGGGGGCTGCCCACGCAATCCTTCCCACAAAGGCCCATCCAGGCTCCATGGGCTCCCAGCCTCTTCTGCACACAT
>NW_011406081.1:0-711 GCF_000754665.1 Bison bison bison | reverse complement strand
CGGGAGTTGGTGATGGACAGGGAGGCCTGGCGTGCTGCGATTCATGGGGTCGCAAAGAGTCAGACACGACTGAGTGACTGAACTGGACTGAACCTTTGAGATTTTCAAGTACAGTGTTTCTTGCAACCCCTGGGATTGCACTGATAATTGCAGGGAGTCTATAAAATAAAAACAATTTTAATAATAATACTGGGATCTTACTTGCTTTTTTTACTCTCATTCCATTACAAACGTGCAGTGGAGTTTTCCAGAGATTATGTACATATGATAGTGCAATAGACTGAACACAGAAACAATTACAAGAATCCAGCTGTTCTATTAGGATGTTCAGAAGATTGTTCGGTTACAAAGCCATGTCCAACTCTTGCCAGGTTCCTCTGTCCATTGGACTTTCTAGGCAACAATACTGGAGTAGGTTGACATTTTCTTCTCCAGGGGAACTTCCAGACCCAGGGATCAAACTCGTGTCTCCTGAATTGCAGGCAGAGTCTTTACCCCTGAGCTACCTAATAAGAAGTCTGCCTTGTCATCTCACTAATTTTTAAAAACTGAAGCAGTATTTAAAAATTAATATTTATATTTATGTTCAAATAAGTGAATAAATAATTTATTAACAATTGTTTAATTTTCTTTTGTAATGTAGTAAGTATTCCACATACACAAAAGTTTCTTGAGTCTTCAGTAATTTGTTGTTGTTTAGTCAATAAGTCG
>NW_011406080.1:0-1029 GCF_000754665.1 Bison bison bison | reverse complement strand
CAGGGATCGAACCCAGATCTCTTGCATTGCAGACAGATTCATTCCTGTCTGAGCCACCAGGGAAGTGGGTGGCTGTCTGTAGAATATGTTTGTACATTGTGGGGTTCCACAAACGTCTGTTGAAGAAACAAATGGACGATAGGCAGCAAATACGATAGGACAAGGTTGGCAGGTCTTGATTTGGTTTCCTGCAAGGGAGCAAAAAAGCCTAAAGACTCTACCATGTACTGATTTTATGTTAAAAGGCCAGAAGGCCTGAATGTGCTTATGTTCATATCAATAGGGGGAGCCCACTTCGGGCATATATGAATACTGCCACATTGATTTCATCTTCAGTGCTGTGTGGGTCAGGGTCACTCTAGGGTGTGGAGACGAGGAGCTGGGTCCTCAGGCCCACTGGAGTGCCCTGTGACAAGGCTTCCCTCCCAGAGCCTGAGAGCAGCCCATGGTAGCCCATGGTACCAGGCCCGTGGTAGCAGTCGGTCTTTGATGAATGACTGAATGGGCCCATCTGAACTAAGGAAATATCATTATACCAGGAAGCCAGGCCACTTCTGAAGCTACGTGAAAACAGCCCAGCCCATCAGCTCACAGACAGGACATGACAAGGACCTTACATCTGGGTGGATGACAGCCATGGTGTGGAAAGCTCCTACCCAGCAAATGAGGGTTGGGTCAGTAGAGCTGATGTAAAAACTTTTCCAGGAAGAAATGTTCAGAACAGAACAGACTAGTGTGACATCAACCTGCCTTGGGGCTGAGATGGGTGGGGATGAGTCATGGGCACCTCCAGTCCCTGTGTGGCTGCCCTGCAGTCAGAGCCAAGGGTCACCCAAGGGCAGCTTTCCCTGCTCCCATGACCCAGCTGTAGTGTGGGGACTGCCAGGCATGGCACTTCCACTCCAGGGAGACAGGAGTGCTCTGCTTGTTCCTTAGAGAAGGTCCACCTGAGTAAGGGCTTCCCTGGTGGCTCAGATGGTAAAGAATCTGCCTGAAATGCAGAAGACATAAGAGACTCAGGTTTGATCC
>NW_011406079.1:0-782 GCF_000754665.1 Bison bison bison | reverse complement strand
CATTTTGGTTGTTTCAGTTTGGGACTATTATGTTGCTGCTGTGAACATTCTAGTATATTTTGGGGGGTGCATCTGAGCCCATTTCTATGAGTCTGTGCCTTGGGTGGAGTCTCTGGGTGATTCTTTGCCCAGGATTCTCTTTGGGCTAAGCAGTCAGGTTGTTGGACAGTCGTGTTGCCGGCCCAGCCCCGCCACCTGACTCTACCTGTAACTCACCTGTCCTTGCACGTGCCCCAGGTCTGTCTGACACTGACTGCCAAGCGCATGGCTCGGAAGAACTGCCTTGTGAAGAACCTAGAGGCTGTAGAGACCCTGGGCTCCACGTCCACCATCTGCTCAGACAAGACAGGGACCCTCACCCAGAACCGCATGACAGTCGCCCACATGTGGTTTGACAACCAGATCCACGAGGCCGACACCACTGAGGACCAGTCAGGTGAGGGTAGAGCCCAGACAGGAGGGTGCTTGGCCCCCCGCCCCGGCTGCCCCTTGCCCTGATTGGTGGCTTTTTCAGGGACTTCATTCGACAAGAGCTCGCACACCTGGGTGGCCCTGTCCCACATCGCTGGACTCTGCAACCGTGCTGTCTTCAAGGGGGGTCAGGACAATGTCCCCGTGCTCAAGGTGGGTCCCCCCTCTCACTGGCCTCAGCCTGGCTCTTGCCCCTGTTTGAAAGCAAGAAAGTTTCCAGGAATCAAAAACTGTCAAAATAAGTACCAAGGTTATTATTAGAGACATTGCACAACAGATGCGAGACCACACAGAAAAACAGTTTGTTTATT
>NW_011406078.1:0-1044 GCF_000754665.1 Bison bison bison | reverse complement strand
ATGTATCTCTGCAATGTATTCAGAGGAGTGAAACTGCTGGATCATAAGTTTTCCATACTCTCAAATTTACTAGATAATTCCATGTGACATTTTAGTATGGTTGTCCCGATTTATCCTCTCACCCTATGCAATGAGACTTCTTGTTGTCCACACCCTCACTAACATTTGTATTGTCAGACTTTAAAAGTTTTGTGCAGTTTATAGTGGACTCTTGCTTGCTTTAATTAACATTTCCCTCATTACTAATGGCTTCTGGTTATTTGTATTCCCTCTCTGTGAAGTGCCCACTTTTCATCTAGGTTGTCTTGTCATTTTCTTAATACTTGTAGGAGTTTTTATGGTTGTTTTTGTTGTTTGTTTTTTCTGGTCCTTCTTTAATTATATTTAAAAAATCTCCCATACTGTGATTTTCATTTTCACTGTCTTAGTGGTGAATTTTGATGCACAGGTATTCATGATTTTTGTACAGTAGAATTTATCTGTCATTTACTTTATGATTAGTGCTTTGTGATTTAGAAATTAGTCCTTACCCTGGGGAAATAAAGGTATTACTCTCAAAAATTTTTTTCTCAAAATATTATGGATATGTATTTCACATAAAGGTGCACCTTGACATGAATTTTATACCCAGGGCCATGTAAGTTCCATTTATTTTATTTTTTGTTTCAATGGATTTTCACTTGGGGTCCAAACAATTTTCTGCATAGTCTGTTTTTCTCCACTACCCTGTAGTACTAAATATCTCATTTATCAGATATCCATAAATGAATGGTCTGTTTCTGAGCTTTATATCTTGTTTCCTTGGTCCAAGTGTCTGTCCTCTTGTGAATACCATAGTGTGCTAATTAGTAGATCTTTATAAGAAGTCTGTATATGTCTTCTTGAACCTTGTTCTTCTTCGAGTGTTTGGATACTTGAAATTCCATATGTATTTTAAAATCAGCTTGTCAAAGTCTATCAAATTTATGGGGATTTTGAGTATACTTACATCGCATTCACATATTTCAACTTTAAAGTGATGAACATGGTATATATATTGGTTGA
>NW_011406077.1:0-746 GCF_000754665.1 Bison bison bison | reverse complement strand
GTGCTTCAGTCAGTTAGGGGTGCAGTAACAGAATACCTTGGATGAGGGTGCTTATACAATAATTATTTGTTTCTCATAGTCTAAAGGTTGAGAGTCGAGGTCAGGATTCAGCAAGGTCAGGTTCTGGTGAATGTGTCTTCCTTAGATTTTGCCACCTTCTCATTTATCTTCATGTGGCAGAAAGACAGAAAGGATGAGCTCTTTTCCTCTTTTTAGAAAGATGGTAATGTCATGGGGACTCCACCCTCATGATGTAATTACCTCCCAAAGGCCCCACCTCTTGGGACCATCTCACTGGAGGTCAGGGTTTCAACATATAAATTTATGTGGGGACACAGAGGTTTAGTCTATAACAAGAATAGCTCACACTACTTATAGTCAGCAGAATTTAGTTAGGATGTTTGAGGCACTAAGTTGGTCCCATTTCCTTGTTTTACATAATGTATCATGTTTAATTATTATAAATATTCACCAACTTTTATAAATAGTTCTTGAATCAACTATAGGAGAACTTTCAAAAAGTCCAATATGTTGCTTGGTCAAAGAAATACAAATAAACATGGCAAATTGGAGCTGTATTAAAACTTAGTGAATTCTCCACCGTTTAAATCATTAATAGGACATAACAAATTTAATCACAGATTCTTTTACAGTTCTTTAACTAACATGAATTGAACGTGCCCCTCTTGTCTCAGAAAACAACTGCAAGTTCATTATCTGATGAATAGACACATTGTGAATGAAAT
>NW_011406076.1:0-710 GCF_000754665.1 Bison bison bison | reverse complement strand
CTGTGGCGGATTCATTTTGATATTTGGCAAAACTAATACAATTATGTAAAGTTTAAAAATAAAATAAAATTAGAAAAAAAAATAATAAAAAAAAGAAAGGAAACCCATCAAAATACAGAACTGAAAAACAAAAAAAAAAAAGAAATTTGTACATAAACTCAGTCAGACAGCCCTTTGTAAAAGCAGTTTATACCATAATTTTAGACATTCATATATTTTGATGTAACCATTCCATTTCTAAGGATGTATCTTGCAGCGATAATTAAGCAAATATAGAGAAGCATGCATGAGGAGTTTCACTACAGTAGAACAAAGTGAAATAAAGATTTAGATATATATTTAAATGTGAATTTAAAGGAACTCTCTGCAGTTATAATTCATTTCTATCTAAGTATATTGATGTGGATAAGTTGAAAAAATAGCAGTTTAGAAATTATCATATATTACTCTCTTTCTGTAAATTCACACACAGACATACACACACACTTAAGACACAGCTTAGAAAGATTTTCATTAAGATGTTAATTTTTCATACAATGGGCTATTTGTATTGTTGTTAAGCTCTTCTCTTATTTCCCTGTTTTGTTTGAATTTTTCTCATTTTAGATAAAGAATAAATATTCTAATTCCTTCTCAGCCTTTTGGCTAAAATCAAATGAAGAATAAATATTCTAACTCAGAAATATTTGTTTTTATTAAAATTCCCCTGA
>NW_011406075.1:0-885 GCF_000754665.1 Bison bison bison | reverse complement strand
AACCACATGCAGTGCAACAAGCCACATGACACAGTATCAGAAGTTCAGAGGTAATATTTTCAAATGACCCAGAGTTTTTTTTGTTTTTTTTATAGAGAAAAGATGGATGCTTTTCCCCCCTTTCAATAAGTATTTATTGAATGCCTATTGTCAGTGATGGACTTTTTACTCATAGGAGGGAGCTGGGCTATGCCAGACTCTCACAGTGTTCTTTCTCTTTTAATACTGAACAAAATATCAGGTACAGCATTTTTTTTTTAACCTGATAGGCAATCAGTATGTAGTAACTGGCCATGCAGATGAGAGAAGGAACTGGTGATAGTGATGGCAGTGGGAAGAGCTTCCTTATAAAAGCACATCAGTTTGAGAACATTTCCGGGACAATTCAGGGAATCCCTGCTGACTCAGTGGTAAAGAATCCACCTGTGATGCAGGAGATGTGGGTTCGATCCCTGGGTGGGGAAGACCCCCTGGAGAAGGAAATAGTAACCCATTCCAGTATCCTTGCCTGGGAAATCCCATGGACAAACGAGCCAGAGGGGCTACAGTTCATGGGGTTGCAAGAGTTGGACGTGATTTAAGAACTAAACCACCACTATCAAGGACAATTCAGAGGGAATACCTAAGCAGATCTGGTTTGACCTATGTATGCATTCCAATAAATATCTAAATTCTATTAACCTTTAAACACCTAATAATATGGTCATGCTATTTTTACAGGAATGATTTTTTTTTTAAGAAGAGGTATCTATATTTATGTAGTAAGCTTCTCTGTGTTTGTAGAATACTCATAATACTTCTGTACATGCTAAGTCACTTCAGTTGTGTCCAATTCTTTGCGACCCTATGGACTGTAACCTGCCAGGCTTCTCTGTCCATGGGATT
>NW_011406074.1:0-700 GCF_000754665.1 Bison bison bison | reverse complement strand
GAAAGAATTCACTGCACGTAATTAATAAAACTGGAATATTCTTCAGCTCTCACAAATTTTGTTTTTAAATGAAATATTTAACGACTAGCCCACTTTCTTATTTCAGACACTGTCTGCATGGGGGGATCTGTGCAGCGGGCTGGTAGGACCAGCTGTCTCCCGCCCTCGTCTCTCACATCCTCCCCACGATGTCAAAGAGAACAGCCCCCAAAAGAAGGAAGAGGTTCTCTGGTGAAGAACTTCTGAGTACTGTGCTTCTTTCACACTAGCTGAATTGAGGACCTGGAATATTTTTAATTCTGGAATTTCCCATGCCTCTAATCCTCCTGAATTAAAAGCAATCCTTTAAAAAAATCTTTGGACCACTTCAAATCTACATTCTTGCAACTGTTTTAGTTATTTTCCACTACTCATTTTATACACTTGAAGGTATACATACTTTAGTTTTGAGAAAATGCCTTAAATAAAACTGAAACTAAAACTCAATAATTTTTCTTAGTTTTTACAGAAAATGAAATTCTAGCTAACTGAATGAGGAAAGGAACTGGGGTGGTATGGGTTTTTATTTAGCTTTTTGTTTGAGAATATATAGAAAACTTGTATTCCTCTTTTTTTTCTGTTCTTTTTTTTTTTAACTTTACAATATTGTATTGGTTTTGCCATATATCAACATGAATCCGCCACAGGTATACACGTGTTC
>NW_011406073.1:0-832 GCF_000754665.1 Bison bison bison | reverse complement strand
TATCATGTATGAACGAGTCGCCAGCCCAGGTTCGATGCACGGTACTGGATGCTTGGGGCTGGTGCACTGGGACGACCCAGAGGGAGGGTAGGGGAGGGAGGAGGGAGGAGGGATCAGGATGGGGAACGCGGGTATACCTGTGGCGGATTCATTTCGATATTTGGCAAAACTAATACAATATTGTAAAGTTTAAAAATAAAATAAAAATAAAAAAAAGAAACAAATGTACTGGACAGTCACATTGTGTTGAAAGAAATCAGTATTTGCAGATGTTTCTTCATCCACTTTATATACGCATCGAACACAGATGCTGATGTCTCATTCCTGACCCCACCGGCTAACAACCATGCACCCACACACTCACTCATGTGTGTGATGGCAAGGAGGGAAGACATTAGTGCAGACCTGGCCCTCTGTACCGGCAGGGGATTGTCACCCCACAGCAGCTTGAATGCAGATGTTTCTGCACGTCCAAAGAGACTGTCATTGGAGACTTGGTTCCCTAGGGCCCTTGGAAGTCCTTCAGAAAGTCTCCTCCTAAGGAGGCGTTTTCTCACTAGCTTACCAACTCACAGGGTAAGCAAGGGTATGGCTTTTCAATTCAGGGATAAATTTAAAGATTTAAGTGGATTGGAGATTTTTATTTTATGTGAATCTCAAAAGGCAAATAGGTCTTTGTGGGCTGAGAACTGGTGATATGATTGTGGAGTAGAGAGTCACCCCTGTGCCATGCATGCCTGGGAGAATCAGCTGTCTGGTGCAAGTAAGTGAGCCAGGTTAGCCTGTGTCATCAGTCCTAGGTGTGCCTCCCTATCTCTTTATTCACATTTGC
>NW_011406072.1:0-691 GCF_000754665.1 Bison bison bison | reverse complement strand
TATCACTGAACCACCGGGGAAGCCCACCCTTCAGAATATCCTCCCCTAAAGCGCTCCCGCCCCAAGAATTACTTCTCCCGCCTTCCTTGTTACCCAGATTCCTACTCCTTCAGTGCATGAAACTCAGCTGACTGACAGGGTTTACAAGGATGTTCAGAGGTATCACATACGTGATCGCCTCTTACCCTCTCCACAGTCTTTGGGGAAGGCTGAATGACGATCATCCCAATCTTGCAGATGAAGACACTAAGGGTCTGAGAGGCCACGAATGACAGAAGAAGCCAGAACTCAAACCCTCATTTGTTGATTCCACATTCCCTGTTCCTTTACTGCTGGCTTACTCCTGCTGATCCAAGTTAAAGGAAACAATCTCTAATGCTGAGAATTCTCCTTTAGATGTAGAAGAGTTGAGGAATTCTGCTCCCCAGATTGCCCACTATGGGTTGTTTTAAAATATTTTAAAAGTCAGAAATGGGTTTCAACTGACCCACACAAGATGACACGATAGACTCCCTAGGGCTCCGTGAGGCAAGGCAGAGCCCACGTCTTTAAGAACAACACCCAACCCGCACCACCATCCAGATGCTTTTTTCAGTCACTGTCTAATCCTAATTCTGACTCTGAGTAATTCTTAACTAGAGGCAGAATAAATCTTTTCCAAAGTAACTAAGCAATCTCCATTTAAGCTCTT
>NW_011406071.1:0-884 GCF_000754665.1 Bison bison bison | reverse complement strand
CCTGACTTTTGTCACTCATAGTAGATTGTCTCCATATGAGTTCTATCTCTTTTTAGGAACTCATCTTTAGTGTGAGTTCTTCTTCTTGGAGAATTTCTTCCAAGTGTTTTGGCATTTGAATGTACCAGGCAGAAGTATCAAAAGCTTAGACCAATTTTTATATTATTTTCTCAGCTGAGAAAGACAGCTAAAGATAAGACAGATCTGGTAACCAGGAAATTGAACCTAAAGTAAACACCTAGAAGGCAGACACATTGATATTTTTCCTCCCATCCAAAGCCCAAGTTACTACATACAAGCCTTTTTTCATCTATTTCTGCCAGTGGGTAGATATTTTTTTCCTAATTCACCTTTATATATTTTCACCATAAAAGGCTACAGGGAAACTTTATACACTATTTAGTGTTAGGTTAGGTTGTAAATAGTAGGAGCAGGCTCCTGGCACAACAAATAAAAAAAAATAGAAACAAAAACAAATATCATATTTTAAGACATTAAAAGGCTGCAGAAACAAAGTCAAGGGAGTTAAATTCCAGACAGTGATAAGTCCTTCCTAGGAAACAGGCAGCCATTTCTCTCCTGTCATGCTATCTGTATGAGAGTAAAGGGTAGGGCCAACTTTAATATCTATGGGCCTTTTATAGACACACCCAGGTCACCTCCTCGGCCAAGGACAAGCCAGGCATCTCATCCATAAGATGGATGCTAACACTACCTCATAAGAGTCATGGTGCTGATTAACCAGAATGCATTTTTAAAAGCTGCCATATAATAAAACTATCAACCAATTTGATTGAAATGATATTTGTAGAAATACTATGTTCAACTACTCTAGAACACACTCTTCTCAAGTATACTTAAGTATTTACAAAATACTATGTATG
>NW_011406070.1:0-952 GCF_000754665.1 Bison bison bison | reverse complement strand
TGAACCACACGCTGATTTACATACTTTGTTTCATTAATGTCTTCTGCCTTTGAATTCAATTATCTGTCTGGGAAGCTGCAGCTCTGTGTGCCCTGGGACGTCATAATTGGGTGTCGGAACAGTGAGGTCAACACTTTGGAACTTCTCAGGGGATGTAAAGCTTCATGCCGTGTTCACGGGATTAAGGTCATGCCTGGCTGTTCTGAAGACAACTTACTCAATTTGAGGATAAATTTGTTTCCATACTTTAGACTTGTCTTCCTTGTTCGGCAGCTGACACAGTAGCACTCTGGCCCTTAGGAAAACCAAGCAGCTAATTTGAAGTCAGCCCCTCAGCTGTGCGGTGTGCATCCAGTGACAAATAACAGAGGTGTCGCCTCTTCCCCAAGGCACACTCGGGGCTCTGCTAGCTTCCCGGGTAATTTTTCCCAGCTGGCACTCCCACACACAGTGTTACTCTCGAATCTGAACAGAGGCAATAACTCTTACTGTCTCGTATATTCAAATATCTCAAGTGAGAACCTTTGAAAGGATGCTCACCGTACTTACACAGCGCCTCAGCCATATTGCTAACTCTATTGGAGAATGAAAAACGGAGACATTTCATTCATCCATCTCCCTTAACCTTGAGAAATCTCAGTCTTGCCGACCAGAGACGGGAACATGGAGTATCTCAAATCGCTCTGGGACAGAATAGGCTCTGCTTCCGAGGGAACAACAAATTTGGATGATAAACCACTGCCCTCTCCTCTTTCTGACCCCGTGGATCTCTAGGGAGACACTCCACTGACATCACTCACTAGATTTTTCTCCGGCAGCATATATCCATTCTCTTTCCAGAAGCAGAATCTGTGGTTCAGGGTCTAGCAACACACACTGCCCCCCAGGGACAAGGCAATTAGTGTCTTTCTAATAAAATTTACAGGGCTTCCAAGGTGGCTCAGTGGTAAAG
>NW_011406069.1:0-858 GCF_000754665.1 Bison bison bison | reverse complement strand
CTTGTGAGTTTCCCCTCCAAGGCTCCTGGATACCTTCCTGGGATCCAGCACCCCACAGACTTTATAGTCAGCAAAAAGCCTTAGCTGGTTTTGGACCCACTTATAATTCCCCTGATAGAGTTTTACTGATAGTTTTTTATTTTTTTTTTACTAATTTTATTTTATTTTATTTTTTTTTTTTCCTCTAATTTTATTTTATTTTTAAACTTTACATAATTGTATTAGTTTTGCCAATGGGGAACACATGTATACCTGTGGCGGATTCATTTTGATATTTGGCAAAACTACTGATAGTTTTTAAATCATTTAACTGAATGTCGGTAATCACAGAAATGAAATGAAACATGAATAGCATCTGTTTTTCCTTTCTTCCTCCTACTTTTTATTTGCATGGGTTAGCATGATGTATTCATGAGTAAAATCTCTCAAGTTATATTGCCTTCAAGAAATATTCTGAACCTTCTGGCTCTCACATTTTTTTCTCATGTGATTTCTGAAAGCACTTCTTCATGGATCGCCTATTATGGATCATGGCAGTGGACAGATTTCTGACGTTGTCAATATCTTATTTTTAATGTATACGTTTTTCATACCATAAGGTTATATACTACAGAAAACTCCATAGTGAGCAAAATAATTCCCGTACCAAATCAACTTCTGGATTAAAAATTCTTCAGATACAATTCAATATTCATTTTATATCACTGTACACTTAGGAATATGTGTTCTTTGCTGAAGGACCTTAGAAGACAGCTTTGAAGTAGGACACTGGCTGTGTCCTTGAATAGGAAGACATTTTCTTAGGATATATGGTCTTTCTATATTTAAATCAAATCAACATTTCCTGGTTTTAAAGAT
>NW_011406068.1:0-1317 GCF_000754665.1 Bison bison bison | reverse complement strand
GTGAAGTTACACTGGTTAAAACAACAGGAGTATTTACTCACTGGGTGAAATATATTAGAAAGAGGCAGATGACATGTATGGGCAATTAAAAGCCAAAAACTCAAGGGAGATGGACAGAAGAAGGTACTGTGGTGAGAGAGAAGAGACATGACCTTAGATTTCTATGATCTTTTGATGTTTCACTTTCTGTAGCATTTAATGATTGAAAAATGCTGTTAGTCATTTTCAACTTGTGGTTAGGCTACAGGAACCACAGAACAGGAACTCCACTGCGGCAGGCGTTTTAGAAGCAAAAAGCTTTTCCTGTGGGTTCATTTACTATTTTAACTCGGTTGTATCCTTAGTCTCCTTTAAAGGTGTGGCTGCGATTTCTCCTACCCAGCGTGCCTCTTCATTTCCTATGTCATTCTCCCTGTTTCCTGGGCTCTCGCAGGGAGGGGCTGTAGCTGTGTGGGAAACAGTGGGAAAAAGCCCAGGTTTGCCCTCTAACTCAGGTTTCTCTGAGTCCACTCCTCACTTGGTTCATTGCTTCAGGCCGGTTATTTCATGGTTCTGAGGTTAACTTTCCTCATCCTATCTGAGGGATGCTATGAACTTTCTCTCAGATTTGTGAACATTAAACATGATCACGTGTTTCATGCCAAGCACAGAAACTGGTCACCAGTTTCTGTGCTTGGCATGAAACACGTGATCATGTTTAATGTTCACAAATCTGAGAGAAAGTTCATAGCATCCCTCAGATAGGATGAGGAAAGTTAACCTCAGAACCATGAAATAACCGGCCTGAAGCAATGAACCAAGTGAGGAGTGGACTCAGAGAAACCTGAGTTAGAGGGCAAACCTGGGCTTTTTCCCACTGTTTCCCACACAGCTACAGCCCCTCCCTGCGAGAGCCCAGGAAACAGGGAGAATGACATAGGAAATGAAGAGGCACGCTGGGTAGGAGAAATCGCAGCCACACCTTTAAAGGAGACTAAGGATACAACCGAGTTAAAATAGTAAATGAACCCACAGGAAAAGCTTTTTGCTTCTAAAACGCCTGCCGCAGTGGAGTTCCTGTTCTGTGGTTCCTGTAGCCTAACCACAAGTTGAAAATGACTAACAGCATTTTTCAATCATTAAATGCTACAGAAAGTGAAACATCAAAAGATCATAGAAATCTAAGGTCATGTCTCTTCTCTCTCACCACAGTACCTTCTTCTGTCCATCTCCCTTGAGTTTTTGGCTTTTAATTGCCCATACATGTCATCTGCCTCTTTCTAATATATTTCACCCAGTGAGTAAATACTCCTGTTGTTTTAACCAGTGTAACTTCAC
>NW_011406067.1:0-764 GCF_000754665.1 Bison bison bison | reverse complement strand
GAGAAGCTGTGAATTTTAAAACATCTGCCCTTCTGAAAAACACCACCTGAGTGCGTCAAACTGGCTTTGTGGCTTCTGTCCAGGTGGGGCAACCAAGAGTCAGGCCAGGACCCATTGTGGGTGCCCCCTTGTGGACAAAATGAGTCGAGAGCAAGGTCGTCTTCTCTGGAATCACTATGACCTAATGACAGGAATGGACTGAATTCTCTGTAAGGCACTGTGGATTCTGCCTCTGTCCAGGAAGACAGAAGCCAAATCACAATCTTGCTTGCAGGGATATATGAAAATACAGTCTGGGAAATTCACTTTTGGGGATATGTGTGTATTTGTGTGAGTGTGTATGAGAGAGAAAGAGAGAGAGGGGAACTACACAAGCACTTTGGGGAGGCAGGCCATACATTTTATTAGACTCTCAAAGCCACTGTAGAGTGATAACTCATTTATCAGGCCCTTTAATTTCTCTGGCCTCCAGTTTCCCACTATGGATACCTGAAGCCCTTGACTGCCCCCAGTGTCCCCAGATCAGTTTTATCCTGTCCCTAACACCCTTTAGCAACTTCAGTCATAAAAAGTCAACCCAGCTCCACCGTTTACCACATGTGTGACACAAGCAACCCTTGCTGTCTGCACCTCAGTTTATTCATATGTCTCATGAGCCAACCACCTGCTGTGTGGGGTAGATGCAGGATTAAACCAATTATTACCTGAAAGTGCTTGGAACAGTCTGTGAATATAAAAGTGGGAGATTTTTTCCCCTCTTCTCA
>NW_011406066.1:0-1100 GCF_000754665.1 Bison bison bison | reverse complement strand
TGGCATTCCAAATAAGACTACTGAGACTCAGCCTAATTAGATTAGCTTAGGTCACATGCCCCGCTGCCGCCCTCCCCCCGCCCCATTTCCGGATATATCATTGCCACGAAAAGAGAATGACTTACTCCTGATCTGCCGAGTTGCTCACCTTATGGACTATGGGTAAGGAATGGATACCTGAGTATCCATATTAGAGTAATGTTAGGAAGGCAGGGGTAGGCAACCAACAGGTTCCCACTACAGTTCTGAATGACTTTTTAAAAAAATATAGTACATGTGCTGAAAGCCAACATTTTTTTGAAAAACTTGGCTTTGACTGTCAGAAGCCAAGGACCTCATTGAAAGAGTCCTGGGGTTTACCCATAAAAATAGACATTAGAAAGATAACGATCCAGAGTGCTTGGGTATTCCAACGAGTAGATTAGGTGCCAGCTAGACTAGGAAGAGAAAGAGCAAAAGGAGGAGGTATAAAGAGATGATCAGAGATGATCAGATCAGGAAGGACCATGTGGACAAGAGAGTTAACCTGGAGACACTGGTTAGCACCAGTGCTGGAAAGACATTTAGAGCAAGCTCCACTTGTGGTCTGTGATAAGACCTTTATTGTCATCTAGTGATATCTGACCAAACTTAGACTTTCAGTACAAATGAAAACTATCTAATTTGGATAAGCCCCTTTTCAAGCCACAAGACCCTGGAAAGACCACAGAGCTGAAAGTGAAAGGATGTGGCTCTAGAATCTGGCAGGGCAGAGTTGATGTAGAGAGGAACTTTTACCCTGGATCACACTAGCTTGACACTGGATCACACTAGCTTGAGATTTTCCCAAAGAGAGTTGGGTGAAAGCCCTCTTGTTAGGTATGTACATTTCCATTTATACCACACTATACAGAAGAATCTACATAGCTTGGAGATGTTTTATATCAATGCATATAAATAGATCTTTTTAATGACTATAGTATTCCAGTCTATGGATGAACCATATTATATCTGATGTTTAGGATGTTTTTTGTATTTTGCTATTATACAACACTTGTAGTGAAAATCTTTGTGGATGTATGAGGGTTATCATCTGTAGCATGCTCATCTAAAAATAGAAT
>NW_011406065.1:0-867 GCF_000754665.1 Bison bison bison | reverse complement strand
TTTTTCCTTCCTTTGAATATGTTAGTTTACTGAAACATGACAAATTAGGAATTCAAGTGTCATATGAGATCTTGAACATAAATGAGCTTTAACATGGACAGAGGAGGAGAAAAAATGAGTGGCTGGATAATGAGTGTAGAGAACAAATCGTTTAATGTTTATATCAGAGCCTTAAGGTAGCCTAAAGACAAGGTGCAGGATCTTCAAGGTTTCTTTCTCCATAAACCAAATGATGATGTGCATGTGATAAAAATAACATGTTCTTGAACAGAACATATGAGCATTACTGAAAATTATTTCCTGTCAATGGACACATTATAAGTGATTCTTTCATATTAAAAATGTCATCTTTTCTTATCAATTTAATCCTGTATTAGTACTAAACATATGTACAGTATTTTCACTAAAAACAAGAAAACAAACTCCTTGTGGTAAAAATATTACATTCAACCCCCCTCCACCAAAACCTCAATATTGTCAACATTTGTTAAAATTCTATTCTACCAAAATGGATAAATCAATGCAAGAGTATATGTTCTTTGACCCTCAGTGAAGATTGCTAAGCAAATTTTAAGAGACTGTTCATGTCTCTATAAATGCAAACAATGGGCTACGAAAGCATTGAGATTGCATAATTCACCATGGCTCATGTGCACAGAAAATTATAGAACTTGGGGATCCTGGGCATAGAGCAAGTGCACGTGAGTGTTAGGCACCAAACACTTCAGTCCATAGATCATTTGGCTGCAGTATTACTGCCTACTCCCAGTGTAGGCTATTACAACACAATGAGTATAATAATAATATAAAACATATTTATTTGCCAGATTACTAAACGTATAAACATTCATTTAAAATAGCTGCCAT
>NW_011406064.1:0-837 GCF_000754665.1 Bison bison bison | reverse complement strand
GGGACTGCCTTGATGAAAGCGCTCAGCAATCAGATGGATACAGATTGAACACATTCACAGGATTCCTTTCATTGTTCTGCCTTACATGTTTGTTTTCTGAACAGCAACAGTAAAAGAAGCCTTTCCTACCTCAGAGTGGCATCCTTGACTACTTGCCGCCCGTTATTTGTTTCAGCAGATTTCCAAGGTGACTGCTGAAATTCCCCAAATATTCCAAAGATAGACACGTCCTTCCCTGTGTTTGCTGGGACTCCTTCTTTTTCCATCTTGGGACTGTCTGGTTGAAAACCATCGCTCTCTCGTTGTTTTGTTCATCTTTACAAATGTTTATAATAAATCACTGCAGTAGGAAGCAACTCGTGACTAATGGGGAGGCAGCTGGACTAGAAACCAGGGGCCTTGGATGTGGTCTTCTCAGAAGCTGCTTGTAAGTCACGAAACCGACGCCCGCTCCCTGGGTGCTCCGTGCTGTGCTCAGTCGTGCCCGACTCTGCGACCCTTTAGACTGTAGTCAGCCAGGCTCCTCAGTCGGTGGAATTTCCCGGGCAAGAATACTGAAATGGGTTGCCATTTCCTTCTCCAAAGGTCCCCGGACCTGTATAAAATAGGCTGACAAACTTTTTCTGTGAAGGGGAAGACACTAAGTAGTGAGGGTTTGGGGAGTCTCTCACAGCTATTCAGCTCTGCCCTTGAAGGGCTGCAAAAATATATCCTTGGTACCTCATTCTCTTTCTATAAGGACACTGGGTGAATTGGATAAGGATTTCATCCTTGTGATCTTATTTAACCTTAACTGCCTGTTTGACAGACCTATCTAAAAATACAATCAGGTTAGGG
>NW_011406063.1:0-776 GCF_000754665.1 Bison bison bison | reverse complement strand
TTGATTTTAAACGTTATTGAGCCACTCCTACCATCCTATTGGGACCCTACTGGGGCCCTTTGCCTTTAGACGTGGGATATCTTTCTTTGGTGGGATCCAACATTCTCCTGTCAATGGTTGTTCAGCAGCTAATTGCAACCTTGGTGTTTTCACATGAGAAGATGAATGTATGTCCTTTGATTCCACCATCCTGTGTAATGAATTTCTATTTATTACAGAATGAATAGAAGACTCTTGAGAGTCCTTTGGACTTCAAGGAGACCAAACCCATCAATCCTAAAGGAAATCAACCCTGAATATTCACTGGAGAGACTGATGCTCAGGCTGAAGCTCCAATAATTTGGCCACCTGATGTGAATAGTCGACTCACTGGAAAAGATCCTGATGCTGGGAAAGATTGAAGGCGGGAGGAGAAGGGAATGTCAGGATGAGATGGTTGGATGGCATCACTGACTTGGTGGACATGAGTTTGATAAAGCTCTGGGAGTTGGTGAAGGACAGAGGAGCCTGGTGTGCTGTAGTACATGGGGTCACAAAGCGTTAGACATAACTTAGTGACTGAATAACAACAACAAGGTATCCTTGGAACATGGAAAATTATCATTCATTAAGTAACCTTAACCGTTGTGGATGAATTAAATTCCTGTGTTTGACCCACTTCAGTGCAAAGCTACTTCCTGCCACTCACTTGAGTACTTGTATGCCCCAATCAGTTTTTCCTCTAGGTTGATGTAGATTGCTAGAACAAAACTTGGAGATTTTTCTGAAAAAAAAAA
>NW_011406062.1:0-822 GCF_000754665.1 Bison bison bison | reverse complement strand
CACACACACACACACACAATTAAAAAAAAAACCTCATACCAAATAAACACCACCATACATTTTTTCCTATACTCAGAATGTAAGTATTGCTTCATTACTGCCAAGACTTTTATAATATTCTCTTTGGGGGGCATAGGAGTGTAACCAGGAAAGGCTAACTTGGACTCAGTAACAGGAGTTGGCTTAAAAGGATGTTATACTGAAACTGTGACATCCCCATAATGAATAATATGAGATACTATACCTGGAATTCAGATCTTAGGTGACTATAAGGCAAAGTATTTAAGTTAGGGTTTTGTGACCTCTCTCTGTAACATCCTTCCTTTCAATTGTCTACTTGCCTAGTTCTCCCATGAAAGTGAAATACCTAGTTTTTAAAATAAATTTACTTTAAAATATTTATGACTTAGTAAGTTTAGAAACTAATGAAGACATGCTTGTTTAATTCTATAAAATTATTTAACTTTTGATCAATAAGTAAAGAGGGATGTTAACAAAAGGATCCTTTGTTGTCCTTTCAAATCATACCGCATGGACCAGTGTGTTTCTAAAACTTTTTTGTGTCTAAGAATCACTGGGATATTTGTTTTAAAATATAAAATTCTGAACCCCTGAGATTCTGATTAAATCTGTGTGACGAGAAGAAATCTCCATTTTTGATTACTGGTTGTCCTCAGACTTTAGTGTACATTATTAGACTCACTCTGAGGGCTTGTTAAATCTCAGATTTCTGGACCTCAGTACTAGAGTTTAGGATTCATAGGTCTGGAGTGAGGCCTGAGAATTTATCTGACAAGATCCCAGGTGATGCTGATGCTGCTG
>NW_011406061.1:0-696 GCF_000754665.1 Bison bison bison | reverse complement strand
TCCTCCAGGGGATTTTCCCGATCCTGGGATCGAACCTGCATCTCTTACGTCTCCTGAATTGGCAGGTGACTTCTTTACCACTAGCACGAACCCCCCAGAGGCCATGGGGAACCATCAAAGGTTTGGACCTGCGTGCACAATTAGAGCTGTGTGGTTTCGGAGTGGAGAATCAATACAGCAGGTAGGCTGGCAGGAAGACCAGCGCAGAGGAGGCTCAGGAGGTCCAGGGGAGAGAGACAGGCTGTGAGGGAGGCTCCCTCTCAACCTGGCCCAGACCTGGGATAGCAGTGGTGGTGGGGCGAGGGAAAGTGGGCACAGAGACCCTTCAGGCAGGACTAGAGCTGTGCTGCGTCTCGGCTGACCCCTGCCCACTCCCACCTCTGCAGCGAAGAGAGGCTCCCAGGCAGGTTTCCGTCGTAGATAGGGAGGAGTTTATGGCAGGAGGTGACTCCATGGGAGTCTTGTCACTTGGGCACAGCCAGCACCATCTGCTCAGGCATCTGCCTGCCTGGGGTGGCGCCTGCTAATTGCCTTGGGGGTGGATACAGGAAAAGGCCTGGGAACTTCCATCCCCCACCGCACCCCATCACAGAGGGGCAGGGGATAGGGCCCCAGGGCCCTAAGAACAAATGGGCCAGGTGAGAATCGGGGAACCAGGCCAGACATCTACACAATAAATCTTTTTTTTTTTTTTTT
>NW_011406060.1:0-1148 GCF_000754665.1 Bison bison bison | reverse complement strand
GAGAGAGAGCATGATGGCACAAGAAGGAAAGGAGCAGATACCAGATGTTTAAAGGAACATGTGATAGGAGTTGATAACTGGAGGAATGTGGGGTAGAAATTGGAGAGAAATTATATTTGTGCTTATGTTATCAATAACATTCTAAGATTTCTTTTGGTTTGTTCATTTCTCACAAGCCAAAGATAGTATGAAAGATTGTTTAATTTACAAAAGTTTCAACAAATGTAATCAGTTTTTATATGATAAGAAGAAAGGGAAAAAATCTAGTATTAGGGGAAATATTTTAACTGATGTACTTATTTAATTATAAAATATATTATCCGCTTCTTGGAAAAGAGTCTGGCAAACAACTCCAGTATTCTTGCCTGGAGAATCTCATTCTTGCCTGGAGAAGCCTGGTGGGCTGTAGTCCATAGGGTCGCAAAGAGTCAGACATGACTGAAGTGACTTAGCGTGCATGCACTCATTATCCGCTTCTAGTACTTTCTCAACATTAAAAGATTGCCTTTTCCCTTTAAGAAATAAAAACAAATCAATGTGCAAAGTCACATCAGGATTTCAAAATATCTATAGGCTTTTCAGGTTGGAAAGCTTCATTGAAATAGACTGTCAATATTCTCCTAAATCAATGCTATTATTTCCACTTATGGCATTTCACTGGCGTCTGATTGTTTGAAGGGGCTATGGGGAAACTGATGACGTTAAGTAAGATAGATTATGGATCACATTCAACTCTCAGTGGGCCTGGCAGGCATAACTCCTGTGTTATTGCTAATGGGAGTTTTGAGTATAAGCCTTTGTGTACTTAAGAATTTACCATTAAAAATCTGTCCATCTCCTCATCCTTTCAGTAGGTTGCAAATAGCATTAACTTTAGGTGTAACTGATTAATTGATTGGGACAATGGCCTGACTGTAAAAGATTAACACCCAGCAGGTTCCACATCCTGCACCCCTTTTTACTTCCACCCTATAATAAAGAAAATAAATTAGAAATTAACAAGCACTTTCATATGCGTGGTGTCACATGTGAATCTCTGCAATTCAGTCCTGAAGGTAGGTCTGTGTCTTAGTTCAAGTGGCTATAACAAAGTACCAAAGACAGAGTGGCTTATAAACAATAGAAATTTATTTCTCACAGTTTTGGAG
>NW_011406059.1:0-757 GCF_000754665.1 Bison bison bison | reverse complement strand
CACGGTTCACGTACTGCTGAAGCCTGGCTTGGAGAATTTTGAGCATTACTTTGCTACTGTGTCAGATGAGTGCAGTTGTGTGGTAGTTTGAGCATCCTTTGGCCTTGCCTTTCTTTGGGATTTGCCTCCCCGTGGCCAGAGTCCCAGGATGGGTGGGCGCCCACGCCCTTCTGGTGAGCCAGCGATGGGGCTGCAGAGCTGCCAGTCCATCCCTTGCTCGCCCAGCACCCACGTGATAGCCCAGGTCTGGACCCCCACGGAGTTCAGATCCACAGGCAGAGACACCTGGTCAACAAAGTCAAGCCAGTGTGAATTGTCATCTGAGGTTTTCTTTTCTTCTTTTACTGTGGAACACTTCAAGCCGCCCTGCCTCTTGCCCAGCCAGCCCGGCCTGTGGGCCAGTGGGTGAAGGCAACTCAAAGATGGTGATCTAGTGCCCTCTGCAGGGCTGTGCATAGAGCCACCCATGCCGTCACATGTACCCATGCAAGAGACCCTCACTCTTAACACTCTCCGGCTAGACTTCCAGGTTTCAAGTCTGCTCTGAAAACTGATCTGGGAGCCCACTTTTCACCAACAGGCAGGAGCAAGAGGTGGTGGGTGGGGGTAAGATGTAGGTCAGAGGGGGCCAGAGGGTGCCCTGTATCTTAGGGCCAGAAGACCGTAGACTTCTGAGCTAAGATCAGAGGGCCTAGCAATGTGAACATCTTGAAAATCCGATGAAGTGATGGCAAACGCGCCAACGCTGGACTCGGGG
>NW_011406058.1:0-700 GCF_000754665.1 Bison bison bison | reverse complement strand
AGGAAATGGCAACCCACTCCAGTGTTCTTGCCTGGAGAATCCCAGGGACGGGAAGCCTGGTGGGCTGTTATCTATGGGGTCACACAGAGTGGGACACGACTGAAGCGACTTAGCAGCAGCAGCAGTAGCTTCTGGCATTATAACTCCAATCTTCATCTGATATTCTCCCCATGTGTGTTCATTCCAAAGGTCCTCTTTATAAAGACACCAGTCACAGTGGATTAGGTCCCCACTCGACTCCAGCATGACCTCTTCTTAATGGTATCTGTAATGACTCTATTTCTAAATAAGATCACATTACTAGGTAGTGGGAATGAGGACTCCCAAAACATGACTTTTTTTTTTAATGGGGGGGTGCAATTCAACCCACAAAATGATAGGACTTAGGTAAGTAACACTTAACCTGATAAAATAATACATAATTATTAGAATTACTATGCATGTTTTCATGATGTCTCTCTCAGACATTCTTTTGTTATAGCATAGAAATGGAAAATGAGAGCTGGAGAAGAAAATACTTGAAAACTATATTGTTTGCAATATTAATAAAGGAGAGTTAATAAAGCAATTTTTGTGCTTGAAGATTTTGATTTGGTACTATTGATTTCTTGGAAACCACAGGTTAGTTTCACAAAGTGTGTCAAACATATGATGCTCATATTAAATTAAATTACAACTCCATTCAGGTTACTGGTATAAT
>NW_011406057.1:0-733 GCF_000754665.1 Bison bison bison | reverse complement strand
GGGGGCATTTTAGACACAAGTGCAACTAGTATATTTTCAAAATAATCCATCTACAGTTCTATCAAGGAGAAACTGCATTTCAGATTTGGTTGGCCTTAAAAGAGCAGTCAGACAAGAAGCCCCTTTAGAGAGAAACCTAAGGAATATAAAGCAAGTGTCAGGACTCAGCACTCTTAGATTTGCTCGAGCATATCAATGAGCTGAAACAGCAATCTCATAACGAGGATCCTGGGAATAAAAGGCGAGTTTAGATAAGAACTGCTTTGGATGAAGGGACAGTAAACTCATAGAAGTCAAGGTATAAAATTCGGAGTGTTCCCCAAAATTAGAGCACAGTCAACTAGCCTGAACACAGTGAGGGAATTACGAGGAAATCATTACTCTTTTACCTCAGAAAGAGATATCATGACTCAACTGTTAACAACATACAGCAATGGCAAACTTTTGATAGACTGCATCCAAAGAGAAAGTCAAGCACTTACTGGAAATTGACTCCCTGAGTGGTGTTCACAGTTACCTAAGACTGTTTCCTGTTTTCAAGAACCCTGTTGTCGGAATCCAGGGCAGAGATCTTAACAATACCGGAATAACTATAAATACTATAAATCAAAGAAGAAAACAGGCTTCCCAATAGAGACAAAGACAAAATGGTCTGTGCAGGGGCTGCAGGCAGCTGGAAAAATCAGGAAAGATCCCTGGAGAAAGAGACAGCTGAGATGGAGCTTGGCAGTGT
>NW_011406056.1:0-721 GCF_000754665.1 Bison bison bison | reverse complement strand
GGATTTTTATAAGGGAGTTACCTTGATTATGTCTAAGTTAACTCCGTGTTAATTTAAATGAACTAGGATGTTTTAAGTACTTGAATATTGAAGATAGCCTTCAGTAATGCAAAATATGCTCTTAGATCTGTTTTCTAAGTAGATTTTCTTTTTCATTATTGACTGTGGTTTAATTATATCATGTAACATTTTCTTGCTTCCTTAAAGCAGAAAGCATAAATCATGTAAAACGGTCTTTGAAAACGTGGTCAGATGTGGGTTTTTTCATAGTCAAGATTCAGAACTCTGAAGATTTCCACTAATGTCCAAAAACGTTTTTAAGAAAACCAATAGTATAACTAACTAGACAGTATTTGCCTGGTTAATTACTCTAAATACACTATTTCAGGGAAACATTTTAAAAATAAAATCAGTAATTCCATATAGGCTCTGAAAAAACAACACTCTTTCTCAAAAATATAAATTAAAACAGTATGTTACTTGACTCTCCTTAAATATGCTAATAGGAAATATGTGCTCTAAAATTTACTATGTACTATTTCTTACCTTTTAAAGCCTCTTACTGCTTAAAAGTAGAATATTCCTGAGACTTTTAAATTCACTTACTTCTTACTTTCTTTACCAGCTGAGCCACAAGGGAAGCCCCTTCTTCTTCTTACTTTCTTGATACCAGAATTACTTTGAAATAAACTGTTTTGTTTTTGATGGAGGAGAAAAGCCC
>NW_011406055.1:0-719 GCF_000754665.1 Bison bison bison | reverse complement strand
TCAAAAGTTGTTTTGTGGAATTTACTCAGCGTTTAAATGTTCTTTTGATGAATTTGTGGGGGAGAAAGTAGTCTCCCCGTCCTATTCCTCTGCCATCTTAGGACCACCCCACTATGTTCTGCATCTTGATATGGGTTTGGGTTACACAGGCTTTGAATTTGCCAAAGTTATTTGAATGTATATGCTTAAGTCTTGTGTGTTACATTGTATTCAAATTTTATTTCAGTATATTCTTAAAAAGAATTGTAAACAAATATTGAATTCTCACTAATGCTGAAATATATAGGGAGATGTGTCCCACTGTCTGCAATTTTATTTTTTTAATTAATTAATTAATTTTAATTGGAAGCTAATTACTTTACAATATTGTGGTGGTTTTTGCCATACATCGACATGTATCAGCCACTGGTGTACATGTGTCCCCCCAACCTGAACCCCCCTCCCACCTCCCTTGTCTGCAATTTTAAAATGCATCAAAAAAATAAATAAATAACATATTAATGGATAGGTGGATAAAAGGATGAAAAAAGAATTGAATAGGTATATAATAAGCATGTACATAGTAAAATGTTAACTGAAGAACCTAGGTAGGGAATATAGGTGTTCACTATAAAGTTCTTCCAATTTTTCTGCATGTTTGAAAATTTTCATAATAAAATGTTGGCAAAAATCTGCTTCCTCATTTACCAAGTTTCCTTAGCATTAAGTATTGAATAGGG
>NW_011406054.1:0-716 GCF_000754665.1 Bison bison bison | reverse complement strand
TCACATTTATGCACTGGAGAAGGAAATGGCAACCCACTCCAGGCAAGAACACTGGAGTGGGTTGCCATTTCCTTCTCCAATGCATCTAAATCGCACATAATAAAAAGCAAGTACAGTACAAAGGCTTTAATTTTCAGTACTCACATAAATCATAATCTATTTACTAATCATGCACTATACGCAAGTCACTCTTGAGTGAAGTGCAGCTATGAATTACCTCCTCTTTTCTTGCATCACGTCCTTTCTGTACAAACCAGATAACTTTTGCTTGTAAAGATCGTGGGGTACATTCCAGCAAAGTACTGTTATTCTCTATGCCATAGGCCAATCTCTCTTCAGTTTTATCCAAAGCATCCCCTGTAACATAAATGTTAACGTCAGCTTTGAGAATTTTATTTTACTGGTAAATAATATTTTTAAATGAGTCCTTATTCAGATCCCTATAGCAAAGTGAATAGGTTTTATTGTTTACTGCTAATATATATACAAGGTCATATACATGAGTTATTTAGAAACAGTGGCATACTAAAATTTAGACAATAAAAAGGCACAGCAGACTATGAGGTGAGAAAGAAGTAACCAGGAATTTGATTACAAAAGATGGGTCAGAACAGTTAGAAGGTATGTCAGTGTTAAATTAATAGGAAATCAGTGACAACATCCATTGATAAAGTAGGCAAGAGAAGGTGAGCACCAAAAATCAAACACGACATAGG
>NW_011406053.1:0-755 GCF_000754665.1 Bison bison bison | reverse complement strand
TGTTCCTTTGAAGGTCTCAGTCCAAACTTCTTAAGGGTGTAAAGAAGGCAATTATACATTTTATATGCGATGGAGAATATCCAGACATATGAGAGAATAATAGATAGAGTTGGAATCCATCCTGGGACGATTTGCCAAATTTGAATCTACCATATTCTCATTTTACCCTCCCTTGAGATGGTTCACAGCTCTCCAGAAGGATTCAGTCCATCACATCAAGGAAATAAGAAAAGGAAAAGAAGCTTTTCAAGACTGACTTCTAAATTTGTTAAGAATTAGTTAAGATTCTTTGGATGCAAATAAGAGAGACCCATTACAAATTTGCTCAAGCAAGAAGGGAGACTAAATCTTAAGAGAGAGAGAGAGGTGTTCTGGAAGTCACATCTCGTGAGGTCCGGGAGGTCTCGTGAGCACCAGGAACTGGGAAGGAGCCGAGAGTACAGGCAACCCTGCCCTTGGTTTCTCCTCCTTTGGGGCATAGTCTTAGCCTTTGCCTCCTGGGGTCTGCCCATTCTTCTTGCTCCACTGCGTATGTGGCTGCCCTTTGGCTGTGGAACTTATAGCATCTCCTTTCCAGCTACTGTCCAAGATGGGGTCTTGTAGATCTCAGTTGGAGTTGGTGTCCTTCCCAACCCAGACATTTTTGGCTAAGGAATGGAGTCACATTGGGTGAACATGCCTGCTGATGTCCCAGTTGTATAGGTGGTCAGACAGTAGCTGAGTAGATATCTGTTGTGATATATGTGATAGGTTTT
>NW_011406052.1:0-957 GCF_000754665.1 Bison bison bison | reverse complement strand
GACTGAACTCATTTGGGACCAATAAACAGTTGAATGAATAAATAATCCTTATCAGTGATGCAAATATTCAAGCGACTTAAGGGATGCAATAATTTCTATGATCTATTTGACTTAATGACATATTTCTATCCCTGTTACCCATGTTTAAGTCAATATGGGTTCCTAGAGGCAATGATGTAACTTGATTTTAGCATGATCAAAGAGAATTAGGACAAATTATATTAACATACTCATGGTCTCATGGGTTCCTGGAGGTAATGATGTAACTCAGTTTTAGCATGATCAAAGAGATAATGAAGTTATATCAGTATACTCTCTATCAATGGTCTCTACCAATAAGCACAGCTGGATCCCTATAGATACATTCATCACTTATTCTCCAACAGTGAGGTTAGGACTTGTCATTGCTCTCATGGGGGCTTTCCCCCTGGGAGTTCCATGGGTACACAACTCTCTCTCTCTTCAAGTTCTCATATGACTCCATTAGACCTTATATTATAGGCAGCAGACCACGTGCTGGAGTCCCTTGACCAACATCCAACTCACTGGGATTGTCAACAGTTGTCTAATAGCTATAATGGCCTTTCTCCAAACTGAGATATACTGAGAGCCTGCAGTAATGACCAGGGCAAATGCCTGCGAATAATGACTTTGATTATGATTATAGTGATGGCCCCTTTCAGGACACTCCAGGAATTCTCTTATCTTCTCATGACAGAAGTAGTCTTTCACGGAAGCTGCTGTCGGCGGCTACCTTTCTAGTATCTCCATTTTATGATCATATAGAATCTCAAAGCAACCAGGTGACTTATCTGAGAAGAGAGATCAACAGGTGTTACCACATAATTCATATTAGCTACTTCTTATGGAATTACATATTTTTTCTCAATATCACCTTGATCCAGAGGACTTTTTCCCTTTTGATCAAAGATTAAGAAGAACATCTCAGTAGAATGT
>NW_011406051.1:0-1027 GCF_000754665.1 Bison bison bison | reverse complement strand
TAGTTTTAAAATGCCATGTGAAAGAATATTTAAATATTCCTGTATGAAAACTGTATCTGGCTTATTTAAAATGTTACACATTGCACACTTTTGAAATAGCAAAGGTGTTTTGAATCATACTTTATGTGTTTCCCTTCTCTATGAAAAGTTGGTTAACCTGTATGACAAGTATGTTCTGAATTCTTAATATTCATATAAATGGACATAGGAGAGGGTGTCATAAAATAATTTTGCCTTAAGAGAGAAGTACCTGGCTTGAGTGATTAAACATGCTATTAATAGATGAGGAAGCATTTGAGGTAGACTCCATAAAAGGGGCCATGAGAGGGAATTTCAAGGTGAAAGAATGACATCAGTAAATCCACAAAAGAGGAGAGTAGGAGACTTCATTCTATTATGAAGAGATTATCACTAGTAGAACCTCATGTACATCTGAAAACAGTTTAGCTGGATGAAGACTTTAACAAATTGGACTTGTCATTAAAAAGTCTACTGTATGTTATGAGGGAGAGAATGACACCAATCAAAATATTTTGGAAGGACAACTTTCAGAAGCAAGATGCATTGATAAACTGGAATGGGAAGAGACTGGGGCAGAAATACTTATTAAAAGATTATTAAAATAACGTAAGGCTTAGTACAAGAGAGCTTTCAAGTGTGGTAGACATTGGAAAGACAAGACAAAAAACACAAGATTACATCAAAAGAATCCTAGACTAACAGTGAGGGAAGTTATACGAGGAGAAAAGTCTCAGTTGATATTATTCTAGGTTCAAATATAGTTAATAATGACTATGCTAGATACTTATTCATTTCTGTGGACAAAGGAAGGAGTCTTTGAGTTAAATTGTAAGCATCCTCCGTTTTAACCACACCCTCTGGGTGGAAGTATTCAACAGCTATTTGGAAAGTCAACTTTGGGTGTTAAAGCAGTCCAATACAGATTTAGAATAGAAGCTCCTTGAATAAAGAAGGCATTCAGAGTGAATGTTACCACAAAAAATGAAGAAAGCAGAAACAGCAGGGT
>NW_011406050.1:0-1174 GCF_000754665.1 Bison bison bison | reverse complement strand
TGGCCGTCCTAATGATCCCTGTGCCACGCGGGGCCCCTGACGCGGGTGCTGACAGGCTGCTCATTAGTGCCAGGGTGCCGCGTCAGCCGGTGGCACGCCGGAGCTCCACTCCTGACACCCTTCCGCAGAGCTGTCACCAGAGTTGCGGCACCTGCCAGCTTTGGTTGAACTCAAGCTGTGATACCTCCAGTGCCAATTAGTGTGCCGTGTCCTGCTCGGCTCGGGAGGGAGGCCTGTCAGTGCTGACAAATGGGAAATGGGTGGGCATAGGGCCAGGGGAGGGCCTGGCAGGGGGGGGTGGTGCGGGTCAGGGAGGGCTCAGAACATTGGAGAAGCCCTCCCATCCGCGGGTCACCCTGTCCTCACCAGCTGGTGCCTTTGAAGGCTCTGAGAAACAAGAACGGGCCTGGACAGCCGACAGCCCCCGGGTCCTCAAGTCCAGCAGGAGAGCTCAGGGAGGAGGCGGAAGGGAATGTGCAGCGGAGGCAGGTTGCCCATCCCCACAGGTGAGGGTGTGGAAGGCTTGCAGAAGCATCTACCCTGCACTGTGGGAAGAGCTGGACTTCGTGTGCAGCTCAATAGATGGAGACTCTGGCTCTAACTCTGTCCCCCAAACCCTGGGGTCTTGGTGGTGCCCGAGAAGAAACATTCCACGTCTACTCCACGTCACTTCATACACACTAATGCGAAAAGATACATGTATCCCAGTGTTCACAGCAGAATGATTTACAACAGCCAAGACATGGAAGCAATCTAAATGTCCATCAGCAGATGAACGGATAAAGTGGATGTGGCATGTATGTAATGGAATACTACTTGATCATAGAAAAGAATGGAATTTTGCCATTTGCAGCAACATGGATGGAATTGGAGGACTTTATACTAAGTGAAATAAATCAGACAGAGAAATACTGTATGATGTTGTTTATATGTGGAATCTAAAAAGTAAAACAAATTAGTGAATATAGCATAAAATAAGCAAACTCAACAGATATAGAGAACAAATTAAGTGTTATTGGAGGTGGTGGGGGGCAATATACCAGGGATGAGGGAGTGAGGGGTACAAACCATTGGGTATAAGACAGGATGTATTGAACAGCATGGTGAATGTAGCTAATATTTTGTAATAACTGAAAATGTAGTGTAACTTTAAAAATGTATCAAATAATTTTTT
>NW_011406049.1:0-853 GCF_000754665.1 Bison bison bison | reverse complement strand
TCAAGGGTTACCTAAGTGCAAGCAAACCCAGGTGACATTTTTATATTTCCAGGAAACTCTCGAGCCAAGATTCAGCCCATGGAGAATGATCAAATCTTCATTAAAATTCCCCAGAGTAGGAATGGAGACCAGGAAATAAGACTTTCTCACCTCACCGATGTGTTTAGCACCAGAGCTCAAACTGTGAGAGCTGCTCAAGAAGCACGTCTCAGTTTTGGCTGAGGGTTCTTATAAAACCCAGGGCTCCCGCAGCTGCCACCCGGCTTCCTGCAGTGAGGAGAGGGGTCGTCCCCAGGTCAGCAGGCAGGTGTGACACAGCCTTGATGGAGAGGCTCTCTGGCATTCTGAGCGGCCGAGAATGTGGGTCAGAGCGCATCCGGGGAATATCTGCGGACTCGGCCTGAGGCTGGGAGTGTTCCCTCACCCCTCTACCCCCTTATCCACACCCCCACCCCACTTCTCTCCTCCCGCTCAGGGTCTGGCCCTACCCTGGAGGGATCTTGCTAATGGTCTGTATCAGACTCACCTCAGAAGAGTCTTCACGCTGCACACACCTGCTTCCACAATTCAGAGCAGAAATTCCAACAAGAGTTTCACCCACTAATTTTCCCCGATGCTGTCACTGTTGGGGTTTGAGCGAAGTAGGGAGGTGGTAAAGAACTGGACGGGACTGAAGCGAGTTAGCATGCACACACTCCTTAAGAAAGGAAGAGTGTCCATAGAAAATACTTAATGCACTCAGAGAGTATTAGAAATAGAATTTGGATGTTGGTATATTCTGAATGTGTTGCCCTTAAAAGCACTGAAACATGGCAGTGTTTTTCATACTTGTAGAACTCAAGGTCCGAAGTTG
>NW_011406048.1:0-871 GCF_000754665.1 Bison bison bison | reverse complement strand
GTACACCAGCCCCAAGCATCCAGCGTCATGCATCGAACCTGGACTGGCAACTCGTTTCCTACATGATATTTTACATGTTCCATTGCCATTCTCCCAAATCTTCCCACCCTCTCCCTCTCCCACAGAGTCCATAAGACTGTTCAATACATCAGTGTCTCTTTTGCTGTCTCGTACACCGGGTTATTGTTACCATCTTTCTAAGTTCCATATATATGCGTTAGTATACTGTATTTATGTTTTTCCTAGAGTGGGTCTTTTAAACATCTAAATCAGATTACATCACTCTTCTGCTTAAAATCTTCCAGTAGTTTCCTATCTTCCTTTAGAATAACAGTGATAATAAATGACCCATGAAGCCCTAAGGGACCTTGCCCCCAGTTACTTATCTCATCTCTGACCATACTCCCTGGCTCAGGATAGCCATCTGGCCAGCACAACAGTTCTTGGAAAAAGTCAAGTTAATCCAACCTCATGACTTTTGCACTCACTTCCCCATCTGCCTGAAATGCTCTGGCCCCAGGTATCTGGACAATCTGATCCCTGACTTCCTTAGGACTCTGATCAAATGTCATCTATTCAGAAATGTGTCTTTTGACCACCCTAACTAAACTCTTCCCACCCCGTTTTCCCTCATCATTCTCTGTCTACTCACTCTGCTATATTTTTATTGTAGTTCTGACCATACCTGAAATACTATGATTTGTTAATTGTGTGTTTACCTGTACTAGGTGTAAGCTTCACGAAAAGTATGGGGTTTGTCTGTTTTGTTCACCATACCCCAAAAGCCTGGCATATGGCAGGTGTACGTGAATGTAAACATGAATATGTCCTCAGAAGGTTAAGCATGATGATTTGATGAGTGAATTACCAT
>NW_011406047.1:0-919 GCF_000754665.1 Bison bison bison | reverse complement strand
AAAAAAAAAAAAAGAAAAGAAACAATCTATCTATAACTATCTATAAGTAATCTCAGAGCTGTTGCACTCAAGTGATTGGTAAATTATGCTATCGTGATGTCACCAAAAGCACTTCATGATAAACACAGTTTCAAGTGGCTCAGCTGTTCATGCTGAATTTTCTCCTGTAATTATGGCAGGCTTGCTGGCATTAAGAAAAGAGTGGAGAAAGGTTGAAGTGTAGCATTTTTCCTTAGATATAGAAAAAAATCATTATTTCTAGTCATTGTGAACCAAATAGGAAATTGTAATACATCCCCAAAGACTTACAATTTAATTGCAAGTCTAAGAATGTCTTTTTTCTTAGAAACTGGGACATTCTACATGCTGTGAACTTCTTGCTTTTCCTGTACCTTTATATTACCTACACTTGATTAAGACTCCTAAAACAATTTCCTGATTATTTAGTAGTTTGTTTGTTTTTGCTTAAATGCAAAGAAAGAAAAAAGCACATTTTCTAGATGTGGTTATAATACCAGCATCAGTTTTGTATTTAACTAGAATGTATGCATTTAAAGGACAATCTTTCCCCTTTAAGTTACAATATAAAAACTATTGTATCATGTAATGTGTTCTAAACTGGAGAGATCTGAAGGAAATAAAAGAAATAATTCTTGATTTTAATTATTTTAATACTTGATTAAGATTAAATACATAGAATTATAAAAACTCATGGGTCAGTTTATAATTAGATTCTAACATAGGTAAAATTTGTATCAGAGGTTTAAGTGCTACAGGGATTAAGACACAAAAGAACCAGCACAACCACAGAAATGCTGGCTAAGGGTACCCAACCTCTTCTGTGTGACCAGAGTAGATTTATACAAGATTAAGCATTAAATCAGATTGTATTTGCCTTATCTAGATAAGATGAAAACAT
>NW_011406046.1:0-741 GCF_000754665.1 Bison bison bison | reverse complement strand
TCTCTCTCCATCTCTCTGTCTCTCTCTCCGTCTCTCTGTCTCTGTCTCTCTCTCGCCATCTCTCTGTCTCTCTGTCTGTCTCTCTCTCTGTCTCTCTCTATATATATTTGTCTGTGTCTGTCCCTGTCTCTCTCTCTCTCCGTATCTGTCTCTCTCTCTCCCACCTCCCCTCTCTCTCACACATACATCGCTCTGGCTGTATTGCTAAGATCTTGTATAATATTCTTAAGAAAACTGTCGCTCCACTCACCCACGGGAATTTCCAGTGGGTGTCTATTGACTCCCTTGTGGGGGGACCTCCTGTCACCAGTGGGAGGAGTGAGGAAGGTTCGGAGCAGAGAAAGGGGGGAGAAGGGGTCCCGGGTCAGGGGTGGCGTGGCTGCTGATACGTGTCCAAGGAAGACGGACGTGACACCAGCACCTCATTCAGTGTTTAGAGTCCATCAGGCAGGTATGACCGTCTGCAATCTACAGTTGAGGAGATTTAAGCCTGTGGAAGTTAAATAATTCATCTGACCGGGGTCACGAGTGCTGAGTGGGGAGCCGGTCGGATCAGCTCCAAAGCCCTCCCACATCCCCTCCATCTGCCGCCTCGGGGATGGGGCCTGGGGACTCAGTGGGCCATGAGTGCATCTCGTGGACGCTGTGATCCGGGGAGGTCAGGGTCAGGGGACACTTGGGGCCCCCACTGTGGGAAGCCCTGCCTCCGAGGAGGTGCCTGGGCCTCACCCTGCACACCTT
>NW_011406045.1:0-828 GCF_000754665.1 Bison bison bison | reverse complement strand
TGTGTTCAGGTACTCATTCTCTCCTACCTGGACTACTTTATGATCCTCTTAACTTATCTCCTTACCTCTAATCTCCTTCTGCTCCAATGTATCTTTTACAAACTTGCAAAATCGATTTTTCTATGCTACACTTATTATTATTTGGCATTTCATCAAGTCTTCAACAATTAATGAATTACATATAGACTCTATCTTCTTCAGATATACAAGTAAGTGTATCATGTTATAAAGAAAGCTGTTCTGACACATTTTTACAGAGACTTTTTACTAAGGTACAGGTTGGTAGAAGATTAACAAAATTAACATACAAGTAGTAGATATTAAATAAGGATTGATGTGGGCAAAAACCTAGGTTTAACTACCTATCAGGATTCTTTATTTTAATTTTTAATGGTTAAGTGAAACTTGTAAGTTGTTTAACTACTGATTGACTGTTGCCTTTCAGCCAGGGGTCAGAATAGCTGATTTCCAACTCATGTGAGTATGGCACAAACTTCACACTATGTGCTTAAGAAACAAGTCAGTAATCCTGAAGTACAGATAACAGGATATCTGAAAATTAAAGCTATACTGCTTTCATTAAAAGAAATATTCATCAATAAACCAACACTTTAATGAAGAGTAAAATAATCCAATGAAAAGAAAGAAAAGTCACCTGGTCAGGCATTGACCTTTGCTCTATCTCAACTTAAAAATTTTAGCCAACATTACTGATCACTTCTTATCAACATTAGATAAACTGGGAAGAGTTTATTGCTTTAAAATGCTAACTCAATTTGAAAATTTAATATTACTCTAATAGGAATGTGCATACACTACTAAAGCAAT
>NW_011406044.1:0-1242 GCF_000754665.1 Bison bison bison | reverse complement strand
CATTTCTCCAAAGAAGACTGACAGATAGCTAATAAATGTCTGAAAAGATGCTCAACATCACTTATTATTAAAGAAATGCAAATCAAAACCACAGTGTGGTATCATCTCACACTCGTCAGAATAGCCATCATGAAAAAATCTACAAACAATACATGCTGGAGAGGATGTGAAGAAAAGGGAAGCCTCTTACAGTGTTGGTGGGAATGCAAATAGTTCCCTTTTCTTCAGATCCTTGAAAAGGATTTTGATTTTCAACCCTTACAGTTAAATTAAAAAATAATTATATACATGGTCAAAAGGATGGCTGCTTTTCATTTAAATAAGTTAAAAGAGAAAGGAGAAAAAAGTAGCTGGAAACAGCTCTCTACCTAAGCAATGAACTTTGTCTTGTTCTATAAATACATGGGACTTGAATCAAAAGGGATGAGCTGCCGTTTCTGGATGCTGATGATTCTCAAAACGGAATCTTATCGATTGATTGTTTGGAAGACAAGCTCCTCATATCCTCCAAAAGTAGTTTAAGTGTATGTGAGGGAGAGTCTGGGTGTGTATTATTACATTAGACAGCGGATGGCATGGTTTTATTTCTAGGCAGGTGCAGTCCACCTGGAGGAAATACAGTCATTGGCATCTCCAGGTACACTTCATCCTTAGAACTCTATTGTAGACAATGCAGAGAGGACTTGGTCTGCATTGGGTCATGTTCTCTTCCATGGGGTCAGTCACCCTAGAATGGAATGAGGAGGCTACAGAAGGAAGAGTGGTCCCCAAAGGAAGAGATTCTAAGCAAACCATCATTCCCCCAGGGGTGCATAGTTGAGCAGCTTCTTGGTTAGGCCCACTTGGGCCAGCATCCAGGGTATCCTTTGGGTGTACTTAGCCTGCAGCAGCCCCAGGCAGGCCTCCCACTTGTTGCCAACAATCTTGCTACAGGTGAAGCAGTGCATAGGTATTATCATGGCAGCAGCATGCCAGCTGGCTGATCCTGCAGGCTGTCCCAACTTGGAACTTACTAAGTATGTGTTACTGAAGTAGATGTGAGCTGTGAATTATATTAAATACTAAACTACACTAAATTAAGTATCACCGACCTTTGAATATAATGTTATAGTTCTACTTGATATTGGTGTTAACTGATTATCTAGGTAAAGGGTGTTTAACCTGGAGTACACAGAACTCTAAGGGGATTTGTCAGAATTTGGAGGATATGTGAACTTGGTTAGGAAAAAAAAATTTTTTTTT
>NW_011406043.1:0-743 GCF_000754665.1 Bison bison bison | reverse complement strand
TCTTTGCATCAGATGGCCAACGTATTGGACCTTATTTACTACTGCTAACAGTAACAGGGTTCAAAGTCATATAACTAGTTTCTGGCAATTTAATTTAAAACTTTGAAAAAAAAAAGAAAAAAACACACCTCTTTTGGAGTGAAGCATCTATTATAGATTGATGCCTTAGTTGAAACTTTCCAGTTTAAGGCCCTGTTGCACATCCTGGTAATGAGCTCCCTTTAATTGAAGAAATCTGCTTTTCTTTGCAACATGAAAGAGCCTTTTAACATTAAATTTCTTATGGTGTTACATATAAGAAGTACACTTAGCATTATGACCCAATATGTGCATAAACATAAATATTTATGAATTTATACACACCCCCAAAAGCTTCTCAAAATCTTCTACTTCTCTCAAACTTTATTCTTATCACAATTTTTCTTAGCCCTTATTGTTATTTTTTATTTCTCAACTCTTTATTTTTCCTCTTAACAAAAATATTTCTCATTTATCCCTCTACAGTGAGCCATTATTTCAGCTTCAAGCCACAGTAAAAATAAATAAATAAATCGGGAAAAATTTCCCCATCTTTGACCAAATCATAATTACCAATATAATAGAGGATTTTAGGGGGAAATTAATCTTTCCTTTCAGAGTTATGAGAGACCTTATAGTCTAGGAGGCAGCCTGAAAACAGTATTTAAAAGAGTGGATTTTGGGAGAAAGTGAAAATGAAAGTCGTTCAGTTGTGTCTGACTTTT
>NW_011406042.1:0-759 GCF_000754665.1 Bison bison bison | reverse complement strand
TGTCTTCCCTCAGAGGAAGGCAGAATCTGACTTTGAAGCAACTGAAGGAGAATCTCTGAGGAAATGAAAAGCATTCTTCTGCACCCAGTTGGTCAGTGATTTATTGGTTTTTCTTTTTCCCCAGAGCCTATTAGCCTACAAGACCTGGATCAATGCCAGACAGAGCCAACTGATCATAATGGCCTCACACACCCAGAATTTCAGTCCTCGTGTCAGACTCCAGCTCCATCAGTTTAACAGGGGAAGCTTAGAATCTGCTGCCAGGAGGCCTGAATTCAGTTCCTAGTTCTGGTCTTAATAGCACTTTTTCTTTTTTGTGTGTTCTGTTATTTATCTTATTATTTTTAAATTATTTTTATTTTATGTTTTATTTTTAACTGGAGAATACTTGCATTATATTGTATTGGTTTCTGCCATACAGCACTGTGAATCAGCCATAAGTGTACATGTATCTCCTCCCTCTGCAACTTCCCTCCCACCTTCCCCATCCCACCCCTCTCGGTTGCTGAGCTCCAGGTTGAGTACGTAGTCAGGTCCTGTTCCCTCCCTGCCTGGTGCACAGTAAGGCAATGGGAATAGTGAACTCATTCCATATCTGTTTATCTGAATGGGATGATATATTCTTTCATGGTTTTATTCAAGGTTAACGTCATTCACGCAGTTTGCATGCATGTTTCGAATGTTCTTGCATTTTAGTAAACTCTCAGGTGTCATTTGTTGCACTCAGCTCTCATTAAGCATAAACTTTCATCCTCAGTC
>NW_011406041.1:0-754 GCF_000754665.1 Bison bison bison | reverse complement strand
TATATGCAGAATCTAAAGAAAACGATACAAATGAACTCATTCACAAAACAGAAACAGACCCACAGACTTGGAGTATGAATTTATGGTTACCAGGGCTAAAGTGTGGCAGCAAGGAGTTTGGGATTGACATGTACACACTGCTATATCTAAAATAGATAACCAAAAAGGACCTACTGTAAAACAAATTTTTAAGTGCTCTAGATAAAATCATACTTATATGCTAAGAGTTATCCAGCTTTACAGTTGGAAACTGAAGTTCAAAGAGGTTATATATGTTCCAGTACTCACACACAAAGACAGTAAATGGAAGATCTTGAACTTGAATTGAGTTGCATTTGCCTATAAAACCCACATGCTCTTTCCTAAGCAGTGCAGAGGCTAAGACGGAGTTTCCTTACTGATATCAATAGATTGGTAAGCATCAGAATCACCTGGAATGATTAAAATGCAGATTGTGCACTTAATTTAATGCAGATTATGCATTAATTTAATGCAGATTAAAATGCAGTATGCTAAAATGCAGATTCCTGATTTCCACCTCAGACCAACTGCAATTTTAATAAATTGTTCAACTGATTCTTACCCAAAGTTGAGACTGCTGGACTAAACGAAATAAATTCCTTTCAGATTTATTCAAAACATTAAATTTATCTCAGGTATGTGGTTAGATGATTGGCACCTTGGCTTTTTTTTTTTTCCCATGCAGAGAAAATAATTATTTTAAGCCCTCTAAATGACAAACCATTAGACAATC
>NW_011406040.1:0-708 GCF_000754665.1 Bison bison bison | reverse complement strand
TAAATTGATTTCAATAATGCTTTCATTATGAAAATGTTTTTTTTTTTTTTTTTTCAAAAAAAAGACATTTAAATTTTAAGCCAAAATAATGACAAATGCTGGATACTCTAAACAGGATTTCATGATGTTGGTATAAAATTTGTTTGTATAATTGGATGAAGGTGTTCCATCATATCTCTTCTATTCTGCTAAATCCACAGATCCTGGATTCAGATTATATCAGACATTAATTGTTTAACACTTGGTGGATTATATTTCTTCTCTGTTTTTTAAGTTGTCTATCTCTAAAATGGATGTGCAAATTATACCAACTTCATAGGATAGCTATTGATATTAAAATAAGTTAATGTTTATAAGACACTTTGAAGAGTTTTAGTGCAGAGTAAACAACATACAAGTAATACCTTTATAGTATCACTATTGCTTACTGATCTTTTAAAAACTTCAAAGTTGTGAAGTTGTGTAATGCTGGCCTTTAAAATATTTTCTAACTAAAAGTAGAGTTCATAGTCTAAATAGCACTCAGATGCCAGATAACTTCCAATGTAGCTTGTCTTCAGCTTTCTCTTTTCTCTTCCAAGTAGCAGATAATTGGAGATATTTAAATGTGTTTTAAGCCATTGAAAATGAGGAAAGTATGAAAAGATGCCAAGTAATTGAACAGAGTGGTCAAAGGTGTTTTTTCCTGTTAATTTTTTTTTTTTTTTT
>NW_011406039.1:0-721 GCF_000754665.1 Bison bison bison | reverse complement strand
CCCTCCTTCCCTCTCTCTCTCTCTTTTTTTTTTTTCCTGGTCTAGTTTCTGAAATTCTCATTGAGTGCAAACAATCCTCTATGAATCCTCTGCAAATGTATGTGAGCTCAATGTGTACCTAAAATCAGGCTTACTGTCTGTCATTCCAAGCTTACAAGTTGAAAGAAAATTTAAATTCAGTCCATACCAACAACAATAAGAGCAACAACAAGAAGTGATTGTATTTCGGCAATACAGTATCCTTTATCTGTGTTATTAAACCACTTCAAATCATTCCGAGTCTTGTGGTACACCCTCCCTCGAAAATTAAGCACACATGAAAGACACCTGGTTCTACATTTTGAAGTGAAATGCAAACCAGATGGATTCTGTGGTCCTAGACTCACGCTGAAATGGGAAGTTGACTTTCGCAAATGACATCTACAAATACACACTTAAAAGGCAGCTCTTGCTGGTTAGATGTTAGGGCCCTCGGGGTTTTGGCCTGTCCTAAGAAGCTGCCCTATAGAGAATTCAGCCTCTGTGTATTTGGAGATAAGAAAATAGAGCTTCTGTTGAGATCTAGTATTTACAATCCAAAAGCCGGTTTTTCTCAAATTTTGAGGCAGTGTCATTGTTTTAATGTACTAGTTCAAGTCAGAAAGTGGCAGGGAAATTTTAATCTTAACTTTTTTTTTTTTTTTTTAAATTAGTGATATGGTCTATATGTTATAAATTACAA
>NW_011406038.1:0-709 GCF_000754665.1 Bison bison bison | reverse complement strand
CCCACTCCAGTGTTCTTGCCTGGAGAATCCCAGGGACGGGGGAGCCTGGTGGGCTGCCGTCTATGGGGTCACACATAGTCGCACACAACTGAAGTGACTTAGCAGCAGCAGCAGCAGAGTCACTAAATGAGACTGAGCATGGTAGGCATTCACACCAGGCAGGAAGGGGCCCCAGTCCTCTGACCCAGCATACAGTGATAGAGTGAAGGTCTGGGAAGAACAAGGAAGGGTGTCCCTGGAGAGGAACAGCCTGCCACAGTGCACTGGATCCCAAGTGGACTGAGGAAGACAGCCACATGCAAAGAGTTCCAGATGAAACCCAAGAGACTGTCCCAAAGCTTAATATCAAATAGTGTGCTGCCATGAAAAGATGTTCAACATCCTCATTATTAGAGAAAAGCAAATCAAAACTATAATGTGGTACCACCTCACACCTGTCAGAATTTGTTGCTGTTCAGTTGTTAAGTCATCTCTGACTTTTTGTGACCCCATAGGTTGTCTTTTCATTTTGTTTATGGTTTCCTTTGCTCAGTGGGTCAGGCTTCCTTGTGCTTTATTATCTCCTAAAGTTTGCCCAAACTCACATTCACTGAGTCAGTGATGGTATCCAACTATCTCATCCTCTGTTGCCCCATCTCCTGTCCTCAATCTTTCCTAGCATCAGGGTGTTTTCCAATGAATCAGGTCATCACATCAGAATGGTCATCAT
>NW_011406037.1:0-830 GCF_000754665.1 Bison bison bison | reverse complement strand
CTGCCTCAGAGCTGTCCAAGGTGCTGAGTGCACTGGGCCCTGAGCCAGCCCCTCTGGCCTCACACCCTGCTCAGAGCTGGTCCACGGCCTCTCCTACCTGGGTCTGTGGCTCTGGAAGCAACTGCTATGGTGCTGAGCTAGGAAGGCACTTCCCACTGACAAAGAGGTTCACAAAAGTTCATAACCTCATCCACAAGGATGGTAGAACAGGCTTGACTGTTTCCATTTTTCAGATGGGGAAACTGAGGCTCAGGGAATCCAGAACCCAGACCAGGCTCTCCCAGGTGAAGGAAGGACCTCTTACCCAGGTCTGCTGGCTCCTGTCCCTGGCCTAGGAGAAGCCGAGTGTGTGTTGTACACAGCTGTGGCGGAGCCTGGCACACAGCAGATGCCCCAGGGCACTTACAAGGGGAGGGGAGTCATTGTCCACGGGCTCCTAGCAGGAGGGTGTGGCACGGTGGAACGCTCCTGCGGCCATCAGTTCAGGGCGGGTCTCTCTGGGTCTGCATTCTCACCAGGAAAACAGTCTGAGTGCTGTCGCCCCTCACAGGGGTGCGGGGTGAGGACCTGAGAACTCACGGTCAGAGCCTTGTATGGGTTCATCCATCACCTCCTCTCAGGCCCTCCCCCTGAGTCCTGCCTTGTCTCCAAGGAGCTGCCCAGTTGGTCCTGTGTCCCAGAGGCTTATCTATACCCAGGGAGGGCCCATGGTTGCATTGTTGAGTTCAGGACCCCCAGAGCTAAGCACTTTGCTGAAGGAAGCAAGGAGGCAGCGGGGGGAAGGGTTTCTCCTAGCAGCTCACAGAAGGTGTGGGCTTGGAGTGGTGGCT
>NW_011406036.1:0-711 GCF_000754665.1 Bison bison bison | reverse complement strand
TTCCCAAATATGTATTTATCTTACAACTGGAAGTTTGTACTTTTTGACTGCCTTCATCCAGTTCTTTTTCTCCCCATTCCACACTTTCAGCTACTACCTATTTTTGGCCTCATCTCACAGGCTTGTTCCCGGGATCTTAGTTCCCTGATCAGGGACTGAACCTGCATCCTGAGCAGTGAAATCACAGAGTCCTAACCACTGAACAACCAGGGAATTATCCTTATTATTTTATTTGTGTCTATAGTTTTTAATGGCTTTTAGTGAAGTCTTGCATATCTCATTAATATATTCCCATGTATTTGTTATTTTTCATGTTATTGTCAATGATATTTTACTTAAAAAATTTTTTGCTATTGCATAAAAATAAATTTTGGTTTTTATATCTACCTTTTCTTTTTTTTACTATTTATTTATTTGGAAGTGCTAGGTCTTAGTTGTGGCATGTGGTATCTCATTCCCCTACTGGGATCAAAACCTAGGCACCCTGCATTGGGAGTCTTAGCCACTGGGCCACCAGGGAAGTCCCCTATCTTTTCTAAATGTATATTTACTTACATTTTTCTTTATAACATGCAAATACTAAAAACTGTTTTTTCTAACATCTGTATCTTTCATTTTCTTTTTCTCATGTCACTGCTTGGGCTAGGAAGGCCAGGATATCTTTGAATAGTACTGTTAATAACTGGGATCCTTGTCTTATTCCTGGTCTCA
>NW_011406035.1:0-719 GCF_000754665.1 Bison bison bison | reverse complement strand
CTGAAGGGTCGGGTGGGCACACCACCCACAGAGGGCCTGGGTGGCTCCTGGTGTTCTGAGGACCAGTTCCACTGCCTTTGTCTTTGTTTACAGCTCCAGAGGTGCTGGGCCCAGAGAAGTACGACAAGTCCTGTGACATGTGGTCCTTGGGTGTCATCATGTACATCCTGTGAGTGTGGGGAGGGGCCTGGGGACGAGGGCTGGGCAGGCGTGGATGGAAGCCTCTACCTCTGGGGTGAGAGGAAGAGGCCACGGTTAGCGTCCCCTTCTGGATGGGGGTGCCCTGGGGGTCCTGCGTGTCCCCTCTCAGTGTTGAGTGGACTCTGACAGCTCAATGCTACGGATTGGCTAACGGGCAGGAAGATGTGTGGTTTAGATACTCAGTATGTTGGATTCCTGGGCCCTGTCCCTGACTTTGTACCTGAATCAGTGAGTCCCAGTTTCTCTGTGAACTTTGCAAGAAGTCCTGGTGCGGGACCTAAATAACATAAGCTCTGTTCCTCTCTTCCTGCTTCCTCTCGGCTCAGGCTGTGTGGGTACCCCCCCTTCTATTCCAACCATGGCCTTGCCATCTCTCCGGGCATGAAGAGTCGCATCCGAATGGGCCAGTATGAATTCCCCAACCCAGAATGGTCAGAAGTATCAGAGGAAGGTAAAGAGCCCGTGTGTCTGTGTGTGTGTGTGTGTGTGTGTGTGTGTGTGTGTGTGTGTGTGTGTGT